>NW_007247894.1:56033-58044 GCF_000164805.1 Carlito syrichta | reverse complement strand
CAGGGCCGGCGCGGAGAAGCGGAGCCGGAGCCCGCGCCGGCGCAAGACCGGCGGGGAGCGCCTCCGCAGCGAGGCGTCGGGGCCGGGCCGGAGAACGTCGTCCGCAGAAGGCCTGCCCCGTCCCTGCTCCCGGGTCGCGCGGAAGCCTGCGGCCGCGTCTGAGACGCCTGTGTGCGGGGAACAGGCCCGCCGGCGCGGTCGCCCCAGAGAATCTCCACGCGCCACTGCCTGAACATCCCCGGCTGGAAGGAGCCACATCGGGAAAGGCGCTAGTTCTGAGCGTCGGAGAGTCTGGAGATGCAGAAGCCTGGCCTCTCCTGGAACTTGCACCCGTGCGTCGCCTCCGAGGGTCGCGCAGAGTGGGCGCCGGGGCGCCTCCGGGCTTCCTGGAAGCCTCCTGGAGTTGAGGCTGCTGGTCAACCCCAGCTCGGGCAGGAGGCAGCTGTGAGCCTGCTCCCTGCCGGTCTGAACCTCCGATTCTCGTCTAAAACAAGGGAGCAGCAGGGCCTTTCTCATGGCCAGTTGTCAACGCTGAATGCAAGGGAACAAGCCAAGGTGTGTCACAGTCCCTGGCAGATAGGAGGTGGCCCGTAAGTTGCTCTTGTATTTTTCAGACCAGACTCAGTGAAATAAAATGCCCTGCGGAGGGTCTGGAGATGGGGTGCTTGCATTCTGGAAAATGGCAGAGGAGGAGCAGAAGCTACAGTCCTGCAGAAGCCGTTAAGGTTGCTGTGCTGTCCCCCAAGAGCCCTTCGATGCGAGGAGCGCTCGTCCAGAAACGTACACCCCAGCACACTTGCTGCGGTTGTGGCTGTCCTCCCTGTCTTCTTCCCCACCCTCCCCCTTAGTTTGCCTGTTTTGTTTTATTTTTAAGCGTTCCATGGATCACCTTTGCTATGGGTTGTCCTGTTGTCCAGAAAGATGCCTTGAAGCCCCAACACCCCCCACCAACCTGTGAATGCGAACTTACTTGGAAATGGGGTCTTCACAGACGTATTCAAGCTGAGGCGAGGTCAGTGGGGTGGGCTCTTGTCCCCCGTGACTGGAGTCCTCAGGAGAGAAGAGACCCGGAGAGGAGGAGGCCACGAGAAGGCACCGGCGCACAGGGAGCAGCAGCACTGGAGACCGGCAGAGGCCGAGAAAGACGAGGGCGGGCTCCCCTCCAGAGGGTTCCGAGGGGGCGTGGGCCTGCTGGCGCCTTGATTTCGGACTTCTGGCTTCCCAAACTGCGAGGACAGTACGTTGTTGTTGGAGCGGCCCTCGGAAATGAAACTAATTCGACCCCCTACTTGTGACAGCTTGAGACGTAGGAAAGGAGAGGGAAGACGTGAGCCGGTCCTGTGTAGAAGAACAGAAGAGCGGGAGGCAGTGTTCACTCACTGACTTATTCATTCAGTAAAGCACTTGCTGCGGGCCTGTTCAGTGCAGGCGCACAGGTTGGTGCTGAGGACGGAGGGGGAGCGTGGTGAGGCTCCGCCTTAGGGGACATTCATTTCTAGACCACGGGTTGTGAAGACTCGCTGGAGGGGCCTTTGGAGATGGACTGTAAGCCGCGAGTAGGAACCCACCGCGGGAAGATGGGAAGCACCTTCAACAGAGGGGAAGGCACGTGCGCAGGGCCTGGGATGGCCGCGAGCCGGGTGTGTTTGAGGAAGTGAAAAACGGGCAGTATGGGTGTAGGCCATCCCCAGCACTTACAAACTGTGTGAGCTTGGGGACTGCTTTACCAGATTCTGCCAGGAAGGAGCGCGGGGCTCAGAGGAGGGCCTCCCAACCACGCGACCCGGCCTGATGCTCTCCCAGGCCTCCGGCCTGCCCACGTACTAGTTACAGGGCTCCACCAGACACCACCGTCTCTTGGAGAAGGGCCAGGTCTCTAATGCCCGGGTCGGGAACCCAGGGCCGGTGTCCTGAGCACAGACATGCAAATCTCGGGCTCTCCAGTCTGTTGGGCGAGCATAAAAAGAGACGCCAGGAAAGCTGCGCGCTCCGTGCGGTCGGAGTCCCCGCC
>NW_007247894.1:24688-55486 GCF_000164805.1 Carlito syrichta | reverse complement strand
GCTGCGGTCGGACGAGGCTGCCGTGTCCCGGCGTGGGGTCGGCGACGCGGGTGGAGGAGTTCGTGTCGCGAGTCGTTGAACATAAGGGGTGGTCACTTTATTGTGCTTGGGACTGCAAGGGCGCGTGTGGTTTCAAGTGGGATTGAAGTGGGAGTGTGGCCTAGTCCTTCAGCATAGGTGGATCCGCCCAGGCTGCTGCGGGGCCCTCCGAGTTCATCTCCCCGCACCCAGGCCTCTTACCCCTACCTCGTCCGGGGTGGACCCCTGCAAAGCAAGCTGAATCAAGGCCCTCACTCCCCTGCTCACGAGTCCTTGCGGGACCCTCCGGTCCTGGAAACGCGACCCCGGCTTGCCTCCGCATCCTTTCTCCCGTCTGCACCTCTCAGACCCTTACACGTGTTCCTTCTGTCAGGGCTCTTTTAACCTGTCTTCTCTCGAGTCCAAAGTCATCTTCTCAGAGGCCTTTGTGACGCATCCATTCTTCCCCTTCTATTGCATTTCTGTTTTATGTTCTTCATGATGAACTGAAATTGTTTACCTGGGTCTTTCATTTATCTCTAATTAAAAATAAGCTATTGTTTGTCTCATTAACCCTATATTCCCAGTGCCTAAGGGAGAGGGCCTAGTACTTAATAGGCACTCACTGTAGTTGAGCCACTATTTTATTAATTTACGAAAAAACGGTGGTTTGAGTCACCAGAGCATGAAAGCAAACTTGGATTCCCAGGGTTCTGATATAAACCCATAACTATTCATCCACCCTTTCATCTCTAAATTTTCTCATCTGAGAAAGTTATGGGGATGATGATAATATGTGCTCCATAAGGTTGCTAAGATTTGAGATGAGTCAACTTTTATAGAAGACTTAAAACAATGCTCATATTGGGAGATGTGATTTAGCTATTGGTCGGTTAAGAAGGGCTGGGTTATGCTGAAGTAATAAACAACTTGTGAATTTCGGTGGATTAAAAAGGCAAAGGTTTTGTTTTTTTTTTTTCATTTACACCATAACTCCATTATGGATCACTTTAGGGCTCAGCTCCTTGGTACCTTTAGTTCAGAAACCAGACTGCCAGAGCAGCTGCCAGCTGATATGTTGCCAGGTGCCAAGGCAGAGGGAAGAAGAGCTTGGCTGAATTCAGCTTTGATTCTTAAAACTTCCGACCAGAAGTGGCAAATGACTTCCATTTACCTTTAACTAGCAAAGAAAGTCACATGGCCACTCCTAACTACAAGAAACAGAGGAGTGCCGTCCTACCACGTCCCTGACAGAAATGGAAATATTTCCTAGACAATAACAGGTAGGGTTATTGTTATTCACTCTTGAAGTCTCTTCTAGTATGCTGTGACATCCATAAACAACATAGATGTTAACTTGTTATGCAGAGCAGTATAACTCCCAGGAATTGGCAGTTTGGAAGACTTGAGAGAAAAGGTCAGAGAAGAGACAGAAAGTGGAGTCTGGAGAATGCATCCTACTGTGAAGGATAGTTCATGGCAAATTTCCAGAGACTGAGTGGTTGCAGACTTTTAAGGTTGCTCAATATAATAAATTTCTTTTCACTGTCGCCCCGATTCTTTAGGAAAAGTCTTATATCCACAAGTTAGTGTTTGTGGTTATATTGGAAGCTGCCAGGTTGTCCCCTTTGTTCTTAATAGAACCCAACTTTTAGCTAGGCATTTGAACGTTCAGACACTGTGGCCCTTTACAAGCCTCTTTCCCTGGGAACACTCTGTAAAACATTGTCAGTCAACCCACCAAAACTTATAATCAGTTTAAGGTTGCACTGGTAGCAGAGTCTGTTCGTTATTCCCCCAAATGTGTCTCACCCTTTTTCCTTAGTAATAACCTTCCCACAATTTCATGCTGGGCACACAGATACTCAGAAAGAAAGGCTAAATTGTCCAATCTTGTTTGCAGCTAGATGCAATCATATGACTAAGTTCTACCCAGTGGGAAATAAGGAGAGCTGGAACAGGAGTTTCCAACCTTTTGGCTCTCCTGGGCCGCATCAAGTAACTTTTAACTCAATACAACTACCCTAGGCTGCATCGAGTAAAGAGGAATTGTCTTGGGCTGCACATAAATTATAAATATAGTTAATGTCTATACATAATAAGACTTCTTTTTAAGGTTTTTTTAATTATAAAGCTTAGAAAAATGAGGACAGTGCAAAACTAGTGACCTTGTTTTTGTAAAACGAATCTATCATGTATGGGTCAATGGAAGTGCTCACACTTTTTAGTGAGTTTTCAAGGTGCTCATCAGAAATGTTTGTTCAAATTCTGCTCTTGGTATGCTTCGTAACTGAAAATAGCTGCTCACAAATGTATGTACTGCCAAAAGGTGATGTCATGAATAAGGTATGAGTGTGAACTTCAAAAATGGAACTGTGCATGGGGTCATGAAGAAAACAAATACAAAAAAACACATAATTTTAAAAGATTTTGTGAGGCTACATCACTAATTGCCTGGGGCTGCATGCAACCCTTGGGCCATAAGTTGGATATGCTCAGATAAAGATATGAAGAGGCCATGTCCGGAGCTGGAACAGCCATCATGACCCTGAAGCACATGTCCGTTGCTAAAATGGTGGAGCAACAAGGCAGGAGGAGCTGGGGGCCTTGAAGTCGCAGAGCTGCGGTACCTGCCATGCACCGCTTGCCTCTGACTTGATTTACTGAAGAGGAGAACAAACTGCTCTTTTGTATTTCCCATCCTTCACATCAAGTGCTAAGCCAACGTGAGCTTATTCAGTATTGTTTGCGAAATAAGAGAATGGGAATAGGCAAAACATGGGCTAACATGATATGAAAAATGAACAGCATGTTTTTGACAGTCTGCAAATTCAAATAATTCAGCAGAAGCAAAAACTCAGAGAGAGAAGTCTGCAGAAGAAAAAGAATGACTCTTTCTCTACTAACCCAACCCCTTCACTCATCTCTGGAAAATACAGCAAAAGCCATTGCGTCTCTGACTACAAGCGGGATGCTCCCACCATATTTATTTGAATCTTGGAGTGAAGATTGATGTATCTCCTTTTCTGGCTCCTTTAAAATACCTTTGAGAGCTCTTCGTGCATATTCAGAAACAGACACTCACCTGGTGTGTTCATTTCTCAGCTCAGCACCACTTCCCAGTGTGATGGGGATCGGTATGCAGTTTTGAGCCACTTCTTCATAATTATGTATTCTCTAAAAATGCCTGTAATGACTAATAGGTAAAATAGGAAGGCAAAGAGAAGGCTGATGTTGAGATGCAAGAAAATTTGAGTAAAAAATTTAATTTTTTAGCATTTTCAAGCCTCATGAAAAGCTTTTCTAGGTACTTGAGTTGCAGGTATGTGATCCAAATTTTTACATACTATATCAAGACTTCTCAAGTAATGAAAAATAATAAAAGTTATACCCAATATTAAAATTGCATACAATTTATATTTATACTTATTGGAAATAAAGACTAACGACACCAGAAATATCTTATTTGCAGAGAAGTGATTGCAAATTCCAGCATGAAATTCTTTCTTATAATTCAAAAATAAATCAGGAAAATTATAGATAAGAAGTCACTTAATTCTAAGTGGAAAAATACTAGTGTTTCAAATAGTCATAAACACAGTGTATTTTCAGTAATTCATAATGTAATTTTAATGTGTATTTTATACAGATTTTATTCTCAAACCAAAACATGATAGCTTTTTAAGAAAAAAACATAATGACGTATTTCTTTGGCTTTTATGTTTAATCTTTAAAGCTTAAGATATTGATAAAGGATGGTAGCTATTTTTCAAAGCCCTGCATGCATATGGTCAAAAAATCAAATAGAATGAAAAGACAAAAATGTAATGGTCTACTACTAAATCCCTTTTCTTTTCTTTTTTTTTTGTTTTTGAGTTGGAGTCTCACTCTGTCTCCCAGACTGGAGTGCAGTGGCCACTCCTAGCCACCGCAGCCTCGACTTGCTGGGCTCCGGTGATCCTTCTGCCTCAGCCTTCCGAGTAGCTGGAACTACAGGCGTGCGCTACCATGCCCGGCTAATTTTTTTGATTTATTGTAGAGATGCGATCTCGCCAAGTTGCCCAGGTGGGTCTCGAACCTGTGGGCTCAGGCAATCCGCTTACCTCAACCTCCCAAGGCGCGGGATTACAGGCTGAGCCACCGAGCCCGGCTCTAAATCCCTTTTCAACCACTCATTCATTTGATAATATTGACTGAGGATTGCTCCATGCCAGGCAAATATTATTTGAGGAGTTTTGATTAACACCACTTTTAACTCTTTAAGCTATGGTATAGGGAAATTAGTTCCATATGGCTAAATAATGTGAGTATAATGTTCTTTTTTTGATTCCTTAGTTTTAGAAAGCCTCTCTTCCATGATAGATGAGGAATTTTGTCTTTTATAGGAATTGTCACTTTCCCTCTATGGAATTGCCATAGACAATTATTTTTCTCTTTGTTTTTCTCTTTTGGTTGCCTTCGCAAGTTAAAGTACTCTATTAACACTTTAACTTCTTTTTTTCAGTTATAGAAACAGCACCTTGTGTTTCTAACTTTGTAAGATAAAGCAAACACCTTGCCAGTGTCTTTGCCTCAGAATGGGAATCTCTCTGATTCCATTTCTCTGCATTCTCTACGTTTGCATTTTCAAGACTGATCATTTACATTCTGTTCTGTAGCTATAACTTAGTTATTGTCCCTCTTCCTTCCTGCGGATTACAAAAGTGGAAGTCAAAGTAGTTATATTATTGTGATGATAAGCTTATGAAATTATTAGTGTTCAGCTTCTGAATTTCACAGAATTTCTACATGCAGGTTTTAAATTTTCACTACTGAAAAGAAATTTATCTTCAGACTTTACCTACCTCTTTATTCGATGGAATGCTCTAAAAAGTTCCCCTTGTCCCTTGTCAATCCCTAAATCACCTCCCTGACCTGCTGCTGTTTCCAGCTTTCATCTGCTCTGGTATCTACACCTGCTCCCCTGTGGTTATTCTGTGATTTTTCCTCTACTTCTTTTCTCTTTGGTGTTAACCCTGGATACTGGAATCACTTTGTTTACGCACTCTTTTTTGGCCAGTGAATGTTTCAGACAGCTTACTAAGAAAGAGAAGTGTTGGAGGCAAGTTTTCTGAGGCCTTGACAAGTCTGAACATGTCCTTTTTGTCCCTTATGGTAGGGCAATGGGTTGTTCTAGATTGAAAACAGTATTTCTCTGAACCTCTGTATACAAAGTTCTGTTGTCTTCTCGGCTCGGTGTGGGTGAGAACTCTGATGCCTATTCCTCATAAACTGTTACTCCTCCGTCTCTCTGGAAGTTTTAGATTTTACTCTATATCGTTTGTGATACTGTGGCTAGAGGGTAAAAAAACATATATATCTATATATATAGATATATGTTTCAAAATAGATCAGTGCAATTAAGGTAGTCTTTTAATCTAGAGAATTATGCCTTTCAATTCTGGAATTTGTTTCTGTTTTTCTTTGTTTAATTGTTTTTCTTATATCCTCTGTTTCTATCATCATCATCATCATCATCATGACTATGTTATTATTCAGATATTAAAACTTTTGCATTGATTTTCTTTATCACTCAGTCTCTTCTCTCATATTTTCTACCTTCCCTGTTTAATTTCTGAAAGATTTCCTTGGCTTTATCTTATAAGATTTATATAATTTCCATGACTTTATTTCATTGTCTTATAGTTGTCCCTTTTCTATAGAATCTTGCACTTTGAGAATGCAACACATTCTGTAATCTCTCTGAGGTTGCTACTTAGAATTTTTCTAATGAGTTTCTTTCTTTCATCTGGGGTCATTAGCTTCCTGGCTTTTAGATGGGAGGTTTTCCTCAAATGTCCAATGTTCCTTTGCTTGCCTTCTTCTATTATAATAACGAAGTCAAAAGCCACTGGGAGATTTGGGTACGTAGCAGGGCCTGAGGATGGCAAGGTTTGCTTTGGGTTGATTGGGTGGGAGCCATTATTTGAGCTGAGAGGTCCCTGAAAGTCAGTACATGGATTTCTTTCTTCTTGAGGCATTCTAGTTCATTTAAAATTATAAGGGATTTCAAAATATTGTCAGAGTTAGAAAACATCTACCTATTCACTCAGTCTTAAAGAATCCTAATATTTGTTTTAGATCTTCTCCTTTTCCTCCAAATAAAACACAGACATTGAAGATACTCCTCAAGTCACCTGTCTTTTTCCTATGCTATGTGTCCTCCTCCTTTCCCCAGAGAAAAGCACCATACTGAATTTTGTGATAATTTTGATGAATATTTGTGTACTTTTACTACATATGTATTAACCTTACACAATAGAGTACTATTTTATGTATTTAACTTTATGAACTCAGATGTACATATATTATTGATAATCTATGTATACATTATATAATATATAATACATAATTATATCTATCAACCTATATATAATTATAATACATGCACATTCTGTAATCTGTTTTTGTTCCAACATCACATTTTTAATGTCTATTTTAACGCATATAACTTGTTTTTGCCCATTTTATGACCATGCCATAAGTATGTTTCTCTATTCCCAGACGTTTAAAGTATTTCCAGTTTTCTGGTGTTTCAACAGTGCTGTAAGGAATATTCCTTTATAGATCTTTGGAAGACATGTTGAAATGGGATAGAGTAGAGGCAGGGCTACTGTTAGAAGAACTAATGAGGACCTACACTTGACTGTGTTTGGGGTGAAAGAGATTCTAGAAGTTTTTAGAGGCGATCCGTCAGCGGGACTTGGTGATTAGTCAGAAGTGGGAGTGGGAGTAGGGCATGGGGCAGAGCATGTGATCAGGATATAGATCTTGAGATGGGGAAATTAACTTGGATGATTGAGGTGGGACTGAAGTAATTACAGGGGCTTGCAAGAGAGGGGCCTGGGGAAGTCAGAGGCAGAGAGAAGGCATTGTGGCAAAGCAAGCAGAAGGGCAAAAGGCTACATGGCATTTGATCATGAGTCAAGGAATGAATGCCAGCAGCTTTTGAAGCTGGAAGGCACAGGGAATGGATTTTTCCTAGGAGCCTCCAGAAGGAACCAGCCCTGCTGACACCTCGATTTTAGCTCATTTGGGACTTTTGGCCTCCAGATCTGTACCATAACAAATGTGTGTTGTTTTAAATCACCACATGCATGGTAATTTGTTACGGCACGCATAGGAAACTAATGCAATTGGCTTTTCAATAAGAAGGCTTAACTGAAGACAGGGCTAGTAGCTTCAGGGGTGGTGACCTGTGCAGTCACACAAGTCCCAAAACTTACAAGGGCCTCGTTTTTGGTTTAATGCTGTGTAGTCATATCTTGACACGATTAATACTGTTTTGAACAAGGAACCCCACATATTCATTTTGCAGGGAGCCCTGCAACTTAGGTACTCAGTCCTGACTAAGGTTAAGATACTTTGGGCATAGCTTTCCTTCTCCTATGTGTGTATGCGCGTGTGCGTGTATTTATTTATTTATACATATTTTTTAAAAGATGAGGTCTCACCAGGTTGCCCAGGCTGGTCTCGAACCCCTGGATTCAGGCAATCCTCTCACATCGGCCTCCCAAAGTGCTGGGATTACAGGCCAGGAAGCAGCAGTGGAGGGAGAAGCTGCCATCTGTCCAAGGCGAAGAGCTCCCGCAGGAAGAGCTTGGAAAGACATTCACGAGGATGGCGCTAGGATTCAGTGTCTGCCTGGAGGGCGAGTCCAGGGCCAGCCCAGGCACTTCCACACACATTTGCTGAGGGGTGAAGGCGTGGGGGCAGGGTGCATCAGGCCTCGCAGCTCAAAGAATTGAGTGGGCCCTGCAGGCCAGCCTGCGGCAATTCTGCCTGGGAGCTGCTGCTACAGACCAGAGTTTGGGGGAAAATCAGGAGGCACCCCTAATTTAGGGAGGATTCCTCAGAGATATGCACCGCTTGGAGAAAGCACCACAGGCAGGATTGCATCCCAATGCCCCTACCCCCCCATCCACGTAGGGGGTATGGATTACGCCCTGTGCCGAGCACAGCAGGCACAACCTCAGCAGTGTCCCGACGGGCACTTCCAGGGCTCAGAAGTGCAGCTGCCATGGCGATGATGGGCTGTGGCACAATCAACTGGAGAAGACCCCTGGTCAGAGCAGCCCAGTTCTGTACCCCTCAGCACTGGCATAAAAGGAAAAGGTATGTTTTATGTAGAGAATACATGTCAAAGAATAAGAAAACGGTGAAAAAAATAGTGGGGGAGTGGGGTGGGAGTCAGTCTTGCTTTAGCAGATTTCTTTGGAATATAAAGCCGCTGTAACTAAAAAAAATTACAAATAGAAAAATGAAAATGTCATAAAGCTCAGTGGAAAAAGAGTAGTTTATTTAAACAAGCATTTCTGGAATAGTTGCCTATCAAATTGGAGTGGAGGGAGGTAGATCTTTTCTTTCACCTAGATTAAAATAGTTTTCATGGCAAATATTTAAAGATAAAAATATCACAATAACAATGTAGAAGAAAATCTAGGAAACTATTTGAATGCCTCCAGCATTTGTGGCGGTGGTGTATGTGCTGGGGGACTTCTTAAGCAAGACAGGAAACTAAACAAAGTGAAGGGAAATGAAACATTTGACCATGTAAATATTTAAAACAAAAAAGAGGCAATAAGTAAAGTCAGAAGACAAAGAATGGGCTGTGAAGAATATCTGAAACACACATTTTGAATAAATGAGTCCTATACATAATATGCAAATAACTCCCATAAATTGATAATATAATGAAAAATAAATAGCCAAAGGTTAAAAAGAACCATTTTGCAAAAGAGGAAACCCTGATGCTCATAGGCACGTGGATGAAGCTCAACTTCACAATTAATTAGGGGGTGCCGGTTAAAGTAACAATGAGCTGACATGTTTTCACACAACAGGTGGAAAAACGTTCAGAGGACTGTTAAACCCAGTGAGAGCTGGAGGTGCCTGAAGGCCAAGGCGGCAGGTTCTAGAGTGTTTTTAGTAACATGGGCACTGGAATTACTGAAGCTTTGTGGAAATTAATATGGCATATTCTGTTAAAACTTAAAAAATATATATTTTTTACTTACCAATTGTAGTTCTGGAACTTTATCCTGTAGAATTAAATCTGAAAGAGTTAAAAGAATATTTATTAAAGTAGGAAGTATATAGCAAAAGCATGCTAATTTGAACATTGTCTGCCAAGTGAATAAGCAAAAAATAAATAAATTATTAATAAAAAAGTGGTTAAATTAATGGAGTAGAATATTGCGCAGCTGTTTAAAATAATACTTTAGCGTTGCATCAATTTTTTTTATTGGAATACCCATTATAGTATGTTAAATGAAAAAAGCACCTTACAGAGATGTATACAGAATCAGTCTATATTTGTAAAAGACAAAATAACAAAAGAATCCTATTTTCCATAACATGTATCTGACATTTTAAAAATTAGAGTTACTAAGAATACACTAAATAATTAAAATTTTTTAGAGGTGGTATAGGGACATGTTTGGGAAAGGAAAGAGTTCTGAGATAGATAAGAGGGAAAAAGATTGTGCAACATGGAACAGGCTCTGGTATTGTGTAAGAGGAAGAATAAACTAGAGAATTCTGTTAAGAGAACAGCAAATGTATAAAATTTAATTCATATGTGGACAGAGTTAGAAGGCAACTTGAGAGCATGGGGATGTTATCTTGATATATTTTATGTTTTATGGTTAAAAGCACATAACATAAAATTTACTGTCTTAACTTTTAGTGTACATTATGGGAGTGAGAGTGATAACCATACACATTGTATAACAAATGTCTGGAATTGTTTCATCTTGCAAAATTGAACTCTATACCCTTTTTTTTTTTTTTTTGAGTTGGAGTCTCACTCTGTCGCCCAGACTGGAGTGCAGTGGCCACTCCCGGCCACTGCAGCCTCGACCTGCTGGCCTCCGGCGATCCTTCCGCCTCAACCTTCCAAGTAATCGGAATTACAGGCGCGCTACCACGCCCGGCTGATTTTTTGATTTATTGTAGAGATGAGGTCTCGCCTGCCCAGTCAGGTCTCGAGCCTGCAGGCTCAGACAATTCACTCACCTCAGCCTCCCGAAGGCGCGGATTACAGGCAGAGCCACCAAGCCCAGCGAACTCTATACCCATTAACAGCAGCTCCCCATCTTCTTCTCCCCTCAAGGCCCTGGTAACCATATTCAGCTTTCTTTTTCTATGAGTTTGACTACTTTAGACACCGCCCCTTACTAAGGTCACCCAGGATTTGTCTTTTTTGTACCTGACTTACTTCACTAGCATAATGTCCTCTAGGTTCATCCGTGCTGTGGAGCGTGAAAGAATCGTTTTCTTTTTCCCAAGATGAATTATATTTTATTGTTTGTATATGCCGTGTTTTCTTTTCCGATTCATTCATCAATGGACATTTAAGCTGCTCTTACTTCTTGGCTATTATGAATGATGCTGCAATGAACATGGGTGTGCAAACATTTCTTTAAGATTTTGTTTTCAATTCTTTTGGGTGTATTCCAAAGAGAGGGATTGCTGGATCATATGGTAATTCTATTTTTGATTTTTTGGGGCACCACCATACTGTTTTTTATAATCATGGCGCCATTTTACACTCCACCAACAGCGTGCAAGGGTTCCAGTTTCTCCACTTCCTCACCAACATTTATTATTTTCTTTTTTGTTTTTGTTTTACATTGGCCATACGAATGGTGATAGCTCATTGTAGTTTTGGTTTGCTTTCTCTGGTGATTAGGGATGTTGAACATCTTTTTATATGCATGTTGCCCATTTGTCTATCTTCTTTGGAGAAATGTTCATACAAGTCCTGTGTCCATTTTTAAGTTGAGTTAAAATGATGTTATTGTGGAGTTGTAGAAATTTTTTAATGTATTCTGGATGTTAACCTCTTATCAGATATATATGATTTGCAAATATTTTCTACAGTTCCACAGGTTACTTTTTCACTCTGTTCTTTCCTTTGCTGTGCAGAAAAGTTTGAGGTAGTCCCATTTGTTTATTTTTGCTTTTGTTGTCTATGTGTTTAGAGTCATATACAAAAAAATATTATTGTCAAATCCAGTGTCTTAAAGTTTTTCCTCCGTTTTTCTTTGACAAATTTAATAATTTTAGAGCTTATGACTAAGTCTTTAATTTATTTTGAGTTAATTTTTGTATATGGCATAAGGTAAAGGGTCCAACTTCATTCTTTTGCATGTGGATTTTCTGTTTTTCCAACATTGTTTGTTGAAGAGACTGGCCCATCCCAGCATGTAGTCTTGGCACCTTCACTGAAGACTATTTTTCTGTATATGTAAGAGTTTATTTCTGGACTCACTATTCCCTTTCATTGGCCTATATACCATCTTTATGACAATGGCACACTATCTTGATTACTTTATCAAGATAGTGTATTTTGAAATCAGGAAGTGTGAGGCCTCTAACTTGTTATGTTTCGAGATTGTTTTGACTATTTAGGGTCACTTGAGGTTCCGTTTTATTTTTTTCTATTACTGTAAAAAATGCTATTAGAATTGTGATAAGGATTGCATTGAATCTATAGATTGGTTTGAGTAGTGTGGATATTTTAACACTATTGTTTTTTACAACTTAATTTTGCACAAACACAAGAGGTATTTTCTTTTATTTGTATCTTTGATTTCTTTTAGCACTATTTTGTCTCTTTAGTTAAGTTTATACCTAAGTATTTTATTCTTTTTGGTGCTACTGTAAATGATGTTGTTTTCTTAAATTACTTTGGGTTGTTCATTATTAGTGTATAGAATCCTACAATTTTACTGGAGTTGTTCATTAGTTTTTTTTTTTTGTTTGTTTTTTTTTTGAGTTGGGGTCTCACTCTGTCACCCAGACTGGAGGGCAGTGGCTACTCCCGGCCACCGCAGCCTCGACCTGCTGGGCTCCTGTGATCCCTTCCCCTCAGCCTTCCAAGTAGCCGGAATTACAGGCGCGCGCTACCACGCCCGGCTGATTTTTTGATTTATTGTAGAGATGAGGTCTTGCTGCCCAGGAGGGTTTCAAACCCGCGGGCTCAGGCAATCCGCTCACCTCAGCTTCCCAAAGGCACGGGATTACAGACTGAGCCACCGAGCCCGGCTGTTCATTAGTTTTAACAGTTCATTTTGTGGAATCTTTGGCATTTCCTAAATATACCAGATGGATCCCTCCAAAAGTGGAATTACATTTTAGAAGGTGAACCCCTTGTAGTACAGGCTTCTCCCACTCCGTACGCGTTCTAGGAACCCATCAGCATCTGTGTACCAGCTAGTGTTGTTGTGAGAGGGTGCATTCAACTTCAGTGAAGTTTTTGGAGAGTCTTCCAACGCATTTGCTCATTTCATGATGGGTGATTAATGAGTGTACCTGTCCACGCCAAACTGAGTGTTAACCAGTTTTTGACCAAAACCAGCATGACCCCCATGCCCCACTCTCTCTATTCACCTGATCTCATACTGAGTGATGTTTTATTTTGTTGATTTCCCGGGATGAACAAAGTCCTCAAAGGGAAACATTTTGCCAATGTGGAAGAGGTGAAACAAAAACAAAAGAAACACTAAAAAAAGCATCAAAATTGATGAGTTCAAGAACTGTTGTGAGCAGTAGAAAAAGCATCTCAATAGATGCATTGTATCAAACAGAGAGTACTTTGAAGGTGACAAGTTTAAACATGTAAGAATAAATACACAATTTTTGATAAATAAATTCTGGATTTTTGGGGGTGTCCCTTCCTAAGATCATAACATCTGTGAACAGAGAGTTTTATGTCTTCCTTTCAAATTTGGATGTCTTTGATTTCTTTTTCTTGTCAAATTACTCTGAATAAGACTTCCAGTACTAGATTATATACAGACATACCTCAGAGATTGTGGGTTCAGTTCCAGATCACTGCAATAAAGCAAATATTGCAATAAAGTGAGTCATATGAGTGTTTTGGTTTCCCAGTGCATATAAAAGTTACGAGGCTGAGGCACAACCTGTGGATGTTTTTAAACATAAACAGGAAGGCAGTGCTGTTTCTTCAGAAGAGCTTCAAGGCTCTACAGTCAACTTGATGGTATCATAGAAAAGACAGTACAAGCATATCTTGGAGATATTGCAGGTTCTGTTTCAGACCACCACTATAAAGTATCTCAATAAAACAAGTCACACAAGTTTTTTTGGTTTTTAGTGCATATGATAGTTATGTTTATACTATACTGTAGCTTATTTATGTCTAAAAAAAACCTATCTCAATTAAAAATAATTTATTGCTAAAAAATGCTAATGATCCATCTGAGCCTTCAGCAAGTTACAGTATGTTTGGTGGTGGAGAGTTTTGCCTTGATGTTGGTGACTCCTGATTGATCACTGTGGTAGTTGCTGAGAGTTGGGGTGGCTGTGGCAATTTCTTAAAAGACAGTAACGAATATAGTCACTGCATTGAATGACTCTTCCTTTACTCTTTTTTATTGCATTTTACCCACAGTAAAACTTCTTTCAAAATTGGAGTCCGTTTTCTTAAGCCCTGCTGCTATATCTATCATCTAAGTTTATATAATGTTCTAAAATCCTTTGCCATCTCAATGTTCACAGCACCATCACTTGGAGCAGATTTTATTTCAGGAATGCACTTTCTTTGCTCACTCATAAGAAGCAACCTTTCGCCCATTAACAACTTACCATGAGACTGCAGCAGTTCCATGGCTTCTCCAGGCTTTACTTCTACTCCTCTTGCCATTTCCACTACACCTACACTGTTTCCTCCACTGAAGTCTTGAGTCCCTCAGAGTCATCCAGGGTAGAATTAACTTTTTCCAAACTCCTGTTAAAGCTGATATTTTGATATTTTGACTTCTTCTCATTAGTCACATTTTTTTTTCCCTCAAACAGTGCCTCACTCTGTCGCCGAGGCTGGAGCGCAGTGGCATGATCACAGCTCATTGCAGCCTCAACCTCCTGGGCTCAAGCTATCCTTCCACCTCAGCCTCCCATATAGCTAAGACTACAGGTGTGTGTGCCACCAAATCTGGCTAATTTTTTATTTTTTAGAAACAGAGTTTCACCATGCTGCCCAGGATAGTCTCAAACTTTTGGATGCAAGTGATTCTCTCCTTTTGGCCTCTCAAAGTGCTGAGATTACAGGTTTGAGCCACCATTAATGTTATTTTCTTTTCTTTTCTTTTTTTTTGAGTTGGAGTCTCATTATGTCACCCAGTTGCACACTTATAGACACCCCAGCATCGCCCTGCTGAGCTCCGGCGATCCTTTTGCCTCAGCCTTCCATGTAGCTGGAACTACAGGTGTATGCCATCACGTCCAGCTATTTTTTTTATTTTATTTTAAAGACAAAGTCTTGCCGAGTTGCTAGGGCTGGTCTCAAACCCATGGGCCCAGGAAATCCACTCACCTCAGCCTCCCAAAGTGCTGGAATTATAGGCTGAGTCACCGAGCCTGACCTGATTGTTCTTAATGGTGTCCAGAATGGTGAATCCTTTCCAGAAGACTTTCAATTGATTTTGCCCAGATCCATCAGAGGACTCACGTTCTTCGGCAGATATAGTCTTACAAAATGTATTTCTTAAATAATAAGACTTGGAAGTCAAAATTTTTGAATCATAGGCTGCAGAACAGATGTTGTGTTAGCATACATGAAAACAGCATTAATCTTTTTGTGTACCTCCATTAGAGCTCTTAGGTGAAGAGGTGCCTTGTCAATGAGTAGTAGTAGTTTGAAAGAAATCTTTTTTCCAAGCAGTAAGTCTCCACAGTTGGTTTAAAATATTCAATAAACAGAGGTACTGTCATCTAGGCTTTGTTGTTACCCTTCTAGAGCACAGGCAGAGTAGATCTGGCATGGTTCTTAAGGCCCCTAGGATTTTCTGAATGGTAGATGAGTATTGACTTCAACTTAAAGTCACCAGCTGCATTAGTCCCTAAAAGATTGTGGCTCAGCCTATCCTTTGATGCTTTGAAGTCAGGCATTGACTTCTTCCTAGCTACGAAAAGTGTTAGATGGCACATTCTTTCAAAAGAAGGCTGCTTTGTCTACATTGAAAATCTGTTTTTTTTTTTTTTTTTTTGAGTTGGAGTCTCACTCTGTCGCCCAGACTGGAGTGCAGTGGCGGCTCCCGGCCACCGCAGCCTCGACCTGCTGGGCTCCGGGGATTCTTCCGCCTCAGCCTTCCGAGTAGCTGGAACTACAGGCATGCGCTACCACACCCGGCTGCTTTTTTGATTAATTGTAGAGATGAGGTCTCGCTGCCCAGGCGGGTCTCGAACCCACGGGCTCCGGCAATCCACTCACCTCAGCCTCCCAAAGGTGCGGGATTACAGGCTGAGCCACCGAGCCCGGCTGAAAATCTGTTGTTTAGTGTAGCCACCTTCATCAGTGATCTTAGCTAGATGTTTGGAATAACTTGTAGCTTTTATAGCAGCCCTTGCTGCTTCACCCTGCATTTTTATGTTATGGAGATGGCTTCTTTCCTTCAACCTCATGAACCAACCTCTGTTTGCTTCCAACATTTCTTTTGCAGCTTCCTCATGTCTCTCAGCCTTCATAAAATTGAAGAGTTAGGGCCTAGCTCTATATAATTAGGCTTTGACTTAAGGGGATGTTGTGGCTGATTTGGTCTTCTGACCACTAAAACTTTCTCCATTTCAGCAATAAGACTGTTCCCCTTTCTTATCATTGTTGTATTCACCAGAGTAGCACTTTAATTTCCTCTGAGAACTTTTTCCTTGCATTCACCATTTGGTTAACTGAAGAAAGAAAGAGGAATAGTTTTCTGCCTGTTTTGGTTTTCAACATACCTTCCTCACTAAACTTAATCATTTCTAGCCTTTGATTTAAAGTGAGGAATTTATGACTCATCTTTTCTCTTGAATACTTAGAAAGTCCACTGTGGGGCATTAATTGGCCTGCTTTCAATACTGTAGTGTCTCAGTGAATAGAGAGGTCTCAGGAGAGGGAGAGAGATGAGTGGAGCCAGTTGGTGGGGCAATCAGAACACACACAGCATTTATCAGTTAAGCTTGCTGTCTCATATATACATGGTTCATGGCACCCTCACATAATTACAATAGTGACATCAAAGATTACTGATCATAGACCATCATAGCAGATATGATAATAATGAAAAGTTTATAATCTTGTGAGAATTACCAAAATGTGATACAAAGACATAAAGTGAGCTCCGATAGACTTAATTGATGCAAGGTTGCCATAAACTTTAAATCTGTAAAAAATGCAATATCGTTTTGGCAATAATAATTGTAAAGTGCAATAAAGCAAAAAACAATACAATGAGGCATATTTTTACTAGTGACGAGGGTGGGCATCCTTGTTCCTGATGGTGGAGGAAAATCTTTCAGTCTTTTATACTTGAGTATGATATTAGCTGTGGGCTTTTTATACATGGTTTTTAATACAGTGAGAGAACTTCCTTATAATTCTAGTTGGTTAACTTTTTTGTTATAAAAAGATGTTGAATTTTGTCAAATGTTTTTTCTGCGTCATTTAAGATGTGTTTTTTGTCCTTGATTCTGACAATATGTTGCATTACATTGACTGATTTTCATATGTTGAACAATTCTTGAATCCCAGTTGTAACTCCCAGTTGGTCATGATGTGTGTGTGTGTGTGTGTGTGTGTGCGCGCGTGCGCGCGCGCGCGCGCTACTGTATTCAGTTTATTGTTTTATTGCATCAATATCCATCAGGAACCTTTAACTATTGTTTTCTTGTTGTATCTTTGCCTAGTTTTGTTATGGACATAATGCTGGCCTTAGAGAAAAGCTCAGACGTGTTCCCACTTCTTTATTTGTAAGAATGTTAGAAATATTGGTGTTAATTCTTCTCTACATGTTTGGTAAAATGCTCCAATGAAAACATCTGGTTATGGGATTTTTTTGTTGAGACATTTTTGATTGCTTCTTTAATCTTAACAGTCTGTAAGTTCAGATTTTTTTAAATGTCTTCATAATTCAGTCTTGGTACATTGTATGTTTCTAAGAATTTATCGATTTCTTCTAGGTAATTCAAGTTATTAGTACATAATTTTTTATAGTGGTTTCTTATAATCCTTTTTGTTTATGGGTCTTCAGTTTTAATATCCCCTATTTCATTTCGAACGTTAGTTATGTGAGACTTCTTTCTCTTTTTTTGTTAGTTTGTGTATCTAAGAGCCTGTCAATTTTGTTTATTTTAAAAAATAACTCTGTTTTTCTAGTCTCTATTTCACTGGTCTCTGATCTTTATTCTTTCTTTTTTTCTCCAATAACTTTTGGCTTAGTTTGTTCTTCTTTTTCTTGTTTCTTAAGGTGCAAAGTTAGTATGTTGACTTGAGGTTTTTCTTCTTTTTTAGTATAACATTTACCACTATACTCTTCCTTGTTAGTACTGCTTCTGCTGCATCCCATAATTTGGTTATATTGTTTCCTCATTTTCCTTTGTCTTCAGGTGTTTTTCAAATTGTCTTGTGATTTCTTCTTTGACCCACTGGTTGTTTAAGGGAGCGTTGTTTGATTTCCACATATTTGTCAAGTTTTCTGTTTTCCCTTTGCTTTTGCCTTGTGTTTTATTTCACTGTGGTAAGAGAACCTATGCTGTGTAATTTCAGACTTCTTAAACTTGTTAAGACTTGTTTTGTGGCCTAACACGTGGTCCATCTTGGAGAATATCCCCTCTGTGCTTGAGAAGAATGTGTATTCTATGTTGTAAATTTCTCTATTATAAAGTTACTTTCTTCCCCCTATTTCCATGCAGTACTCTTTGGAAGGAAGTCATTGTGCACAGTCAATCTCTACGAGGGCCGAATATCTACATACATTATTTGGAATTATCTTGTATAGATATTTGTCTGTTGTCCATCATTTATTTGTATTAATACAGACTGATGGTAGCTTATTTTTTTACTTTTGGTCATATTGATATGACGCTTTTTATTTTGCTGCTCAAAATTTTATACTGGCAACTCTTCCACTTGGCTTCTGTGTCCTTTGGACATTCCCCTGTTGTTGTGCAGTTGTTTTATAAGCACTTTCTTCCTCCTTTCTAGTGCTGTAAGATGCCCAAGGTTTATCATGTGTGTTCCCTGTCCCTGTCTTAGAATCACCCATTTCTCCAAGGAGTCCTGGTTCCTTTTATTGGATAATGATATTAGAAATGAAGATCTGGGTACTGGTTATGCTCATTGCTACTAGGGTATTCTTGTTTCCAGTGGATAGAACTTGGAAATGTATATGTGCATACACACACTTGTAATCCGAATGTGTTCCCATCAAAATTCAGATGTTGCCAATGTGATAGTATTAAGAGGGTGGAGCTTTTATGAGGTGACTTGACCATAAAGGCGCCTCCCTAATGAATGGGATAAAAGCCCTGATAAAAGAGGCTTTGCGCCTTGTTAGCCCCTTTACCCTTCTGCCCTCTGCCGTGTCTAGACAGTGTTCCTCCCCTGTGAAGAGCACAGTGTTTAAGGCACAATCTTGAAGTCCAAGATAAGGTGCCAGCAGATAAGGATCTTAGACTTCCATATCTGTGAATAATACATTTCTGTTGTGTTTTAAACTACCCAGTCTCAGGTATTTTGTCATAGCAGCACCAAACAGACTAAGACATACACACTCATCTGTATCTAATTATTTCTGTATTTATTCATATGCAGCTATATTAAGCTAAACATGAGTTCATACTGAGGTCTTCGGCTCTAATGCAGTGTCACACGACTGGTTCTGTCCTCCTCCCCTTGCCTGTCTGTAACCTCCCACTCCAACAGTCAGAAGCCTCATTCCCACCCCCCACCATTCATTTGCTAAGATCTTTCCTACACGTCACTTACCTTGACTTTTATTGACCTGAAAGTAATGAACTATGTAATGAGTATCTCTTTCCTACATCCAGTAATATGAGGGTATATAAGTGTAATGTATAACATCAGTAACTAGATTTATCATGTAATATTATAAAATTAAGATGTTATATCAATTACATGAACTGAAATTGGATACATGTATGTCATGGTGAATGACTTATGTTGACTGGAGTACGATGCTTATGCTTAGTTCTTTTTGCCTTTAATCTTATAGTCTCCACTAAGTTCCAAAGTTACATAGGTCAGCATCTTTTTCTCCTGATTTGTTAAAGCGTTTTGTATCTGTATTTGTGAGTCATATTAATCTGCAATTTTCTTTCTTCATATTGTCAATGTCAGGTTCATTTGTGTATTTGTTTATTTATAATTGGGGTTATACCAGCTTATAAAAAGAAGTGTTTCCTCTTTCTCTGTTTTCTGAAAAAGCTTGTGTGTTGTTATTATTATTTTGGAAACCTGCATGCGTGTTCTATTTTCATTAGAAAAATATTATCTATATAAAGTTTTTGTTCACTTTCTTCTCCATGACTTCTACTATTCAAATTTAAATACTTTAATTTTGCTCAAGTAAAAATGTTACATCAATTGTAAAAAATTTAGGTGCTAAAATTTTCAGAGTAAATGACATCGGGTCCACTGAGAGCAAGCTGTTGTGACAGGTCCTTGGACAGCTACTGCTTCAACTTCAACCTGGTAAGCAGCTCTAGCTGGAAAGCTACTCTTTTTATTATGATGATGATGGATATGTGGGGTACAGGTCAGGATTAGTTACATAAGCAGGCTTTGTGAAGGTGGAGCTTGGACCTCTAACTGGCCCTCTCTTCCCCTGGTTTAGGACTCAGTACCCTTTGTGGTGCTATGTGCCTGCTTCCTCCCTCTCTCCCCTGGCAGTGTCCGTTGCTCATCCCTCCCTTGTGCTAATGTGATTAATGATCAGATCCCACTTATGAATGAGAACATTTGGTATTCAGTTCTTTGTTTCTGTGAAAGATCACAAAGAATGGTGGTCTTCTACTCCATCCAATTTGCTACCCATTCCATGATTCTGTCCTTCTTTATGGCTGTGTAATACTCCAGTGTGTATATGTACCACATTTTCTTTATCCAGTCCACTTTTGATGGACAGTGGGGTTGGTTCCATGTTTTTTCTATTGTGAATTGTGCAGCTATAAACATGTGTGCACAGGTGTCTTTTTTGTACAGCGATTTATGTTCCTCCATGGATATTCCCAGGAGAGGTATTGCTGGATCTTATGAAAGGTCAGTTTTTAGTTCTTTTAGAAATCACCACACTACTTTCCATAGAGGTCTAGGTAGCCTGTACTCCCACCAACAGTGTAGAAGCCTTTTCTTTTCTCTACACCCTCACTGACATCCATTGTTGTTTGATTTATTGATGAGGACCATCCTTACTGGAGTTAGGTGGCATCTCATGGTTTTGATTTGCATTTCTCTGATGATTAGTGTGGCTGAACGTTTTTTTCTTGTACCCGTTGGCTGTTTGTGTATCTTCTTTAGAGAAGTGTCTGTTCATGTCCTTTGTCCACTTTTTGATAGGATTGTTTTTTTTTTCTTTCAGCTCATTTGTGTTCCTTGTAGATCTGGATGTTAGGCCTTTGTCTGATACATAATTAGCAAAAGAAACCATCAAGAGAGTAGGCAGACAACCCACAGAATGGAAAACTACTCTTGAAATACTGTTTGTACATTTCATTGATAGTATTGAAGTCATTTTTTTCAGCCAGGAAAACAGTTGTTTTTACCACATTAGTGAAGTCATAACCTGTGGCTTTTAGAATTGCATCTATGTTTATAAGAGGTTTTTTTTTTTAGCAGCTTTTGCCTTTTCTTTTTGTACCCTTCTGGTACAAGTTGTCCACTTGAAAAGCCCATGCCTCATTGTCCTGAAATATCATTGTCCTGCCAATTAACACAGCTGGACTGTGGGGACCGATGGCCCCTGGGGCTTTTGCGGTGCTGATCATCTTTCTGATCAAGGATGGATGTGGCTGACTTTTCTCTCGTGGCTCCTCCAGGAGAAGAAGCTCCTATACCAGTTCTACTCATTTCTCACCTGATTTGGTATTATTATTATTTTTTTTAATTTTGATAAGTTCCATGTTGGTCTAGAGTTTTTTTTTGTGGGAAAACGTATTTCTTTTAAAGATGAGGTGTTATTCAGATTTTCTATTTCTTCTTTTATTGATCTTTATTTGTAAAGTTATATTTTTCAACTTGACTGAAATAAAGATACTCCTGATATTCCTTTACTATCCCTTCAATGTCCGTAGGATCTGTTGTGTTGTTTCTTATTTTTTATTAGTAGTTTGTGTGTTCTTTGGCTTGTGTTTTTGATTATTTTAGCTAACTGTTTATTACTTTGATTGATTGATTTTTTTTTTTTTTGAGTAGGGGTCTCACTGTCATCCACACTGGAATGCAGTGGCATGATCACAGCTTATTGCAGCCTCGACCTCCTAGGCTCAGGCAATCCTCTTGCCTTGACCTCCCAAAATTCTGAGATTATAGACATGAGCCAGTATGCCCAACCTTTTTAATATTTTTAAAGAACCGACTTTTGAGTTGTTTTTTTTTAATTGTTTGTTTTCTGCTTCTTTGACTTCTTATCTTTATTTCCTTCCTTCTATTTCCTTTGGGCTTAATTTATGAATTTTTTATGGATTGTGGTAGAAAACTTAGATATTTGATTTTAGGCCTTTCATAATATAAGCATTTATAGCTTAATTTATAAGCTAATATAAGCATTTATATATAAGCATTTATAGCTTAATAGCTATAAGCATTTATAGCTTAATAGCTATAAGCATTTATAGCTTAATAGCTATAAATGCTTATATTAAATTTTTACACTTAAAAGGTAGCTATATTCCTCAAATTTTGATATATAACATTTCATTATCATATATTTTGAAATATTTTAAAATTTGGTTTTCCATTTGTTTCTTATTTTTGTTTTGTTTTCCTTTTGTTTTCTTCTTTGACCATTAGTATAGTAAGTCCCCTACATACAAAGAAGTTTCATTCTGAGAGTGTGTTCCTAAGTTCAATTTGTTCACAAGTTCAGCAAAGTTAGCCTGGGTACCCAACTAACAATGGGCTATATAGTACCAGCTGTACCAGCTACATCACTGCTGCTTTTATGCCTGCTTCTGGACATCCTGGATTGGAAATAAAGACACTGTACTACTGCACTCTATACAACACTGTACAGTAAAGTATGCAAAAGCACAACCACTTGTAGAGGATGCATGCACATAACAATGGACACCAAACATGCGAACTAGCTTGTGTAACTGGACATACAAGTGCATGTTCGCATATTTGAAAGTTCACAAATGAGGATTTGTATGTAGGTGACTTACTGTATTTTAAAAATGTTAACTTTCAAATATTTGAAAACTTTTCTAGATCTCTTATTTTTATTAATTTTATTTAATTATTTTTTGAAAAAAATTGGTTCAGATAATATAACTAATATTTTTTTTAGTACTTCAGAATTTATTGAGACTTGTTTTAGGTCCCAGAAGATGGTTCTTCTTGGTAAATGTTCTATGTGGACTAGAAAAATAATGTGTATTCTATATTTGTTTTGTGAACTAACCTGTAAATGACAGGTCTAGTTTGTTCATAGTAGTGTTAAAATTTTTTGTATATTCTTATTCATTTTTGTTTGCTGACTTTATCCGTTTCTGAGAGTTGTGTGTTAATATTTCCAACCATCATTATGGCTTTGTTTGTGTTTTTCTTTCATTGCTTTACATTTTTGCTTTTGAACGTATATTTCAACAACATTCTATTCACATTTTATGGAGTCAATATCTTATCTCTCTGATGACATTTACTATATTTCTCTTTGTAGTTTTCTTCAGCATCCCATGTTATATCTCTCCCTTGAGGTTTTTTTTCTTTTTCTTTTTCTGGTTTGTAGCTTTAAAAAAAAAATCTGTCTTATTAGAAACTTTTCTTCAGTTCTTGACTATTCATATTTAAGACTGAGACACACACATGCGGATTGTAACTTTTGTGTACATGAGGGGAGGGCTTCACTGCAGAATGATAGAGTGGGAATTAGCCCTTTTGGGGGGGTGGGGTGGGGAATTGTATTTGTAGCAGAATTGCTCTGTTCTCTTGGTTTAAGTTTGTCAACCCCTCCTGGGGATCAAGTGTTTAAGAGGGATTGGGATTCTAACATTTGTAATGAAACTTACATTTAAACCTCATTTTCCAGCACGGCACTCATCTCCCACTTTTAGCTGTATCTTATATGCCTAATTTGAAATGTTTTCTGGAAGTGCATTCTTCTGATGGCTGTCGGGATTGGGGAGCGATAGTATCCTGGCTAAATAAATTTCTGGTTCCTGGAGAAGGGATATGTTTATTTTAATGAATGCCTGCAATGATGATCAGTGAATACTACTTTTTTCAACACAGTGCCTTCACCAGTCTTTAAGGGTAAGTAGTGACTCCACTTTCCAAGGCTTTCCAGATTTTTGTAATAGGAATCAACTTATTGAATTTCCTCCTACCAGGCTGACATTTTAGCTTTCTTTATTTTGTTAACCCAGCTACCATTTATTCATTTAATTTTCTTCTTCCATGAGTTTGTTAATATCGCTCTTCTTCCATTTTCTTTATGTTCTAGCCTTTTTAGTTTCTTGATTATAATTACTACGGAATTTCCAGAAAGATCAAAGTTCATAATTAGTCATGTTTTAATTGGAAGTCTTGTTACAGTGGGTGCATACATTTTAAATGTTACTAAATACTGCTGGTTGCTTTCCAAAGTGATATATCGATTCATGCTCTAACTAGTAGTTGAGATTTTTTATTTCTGTATATTCTTCACTGGCTTTTGACATTGTCTGAATCTCTAATTTTGACCAGTGTGATAGGTGAAAATTGCTATGTGACTGTTATTTTAATTCATATTTCTCTGGCTGCTATAGTAGAAGTATCTGTCAGATAGCCATGCAGCCTGGGAAAGCTGGGGTGCTGGAGGAGGCTCTGGGGTAATCGTCCTTTGCTTTACTACCCTTTCCCGTAAGCACTGAGGAATTTTCTAGGTTAATTTACCCATTTTACTTTCATTTAGTAGGCAGGCAGGAAGCTCATTTGCCATTCTCATGGGAGTCTCTCACTCTCTAGGTCTCTGGCTAAAATCTCTTTGTAGGTCTATTGTCTGGCGCTGGGGGATTAGGCCAAGAGCAGCCACCCTCCATCTCCTGCTCTGCTCCATTAGACTCCATATCATTCGTCGTTAAATATAGCTCCATCTCATGACTGATGATTGGCGTCCTCTGTTAATTCCATACTGACCAGTTGTGATAGCCACTCAAATAGCAAGACTGGACATCTTAACTCACAGGTCTGACAGTTTCTTTTTTGTGTGTGTGAATTCATCGTTTATATCTTTAGCTTATACGTATTAGGTTGTTTAATTGCCTTTTGACTTTGCCTAATTTTTGCAAACGATTTGAATTTTGGTGGTGAAATTTGGTGTAATTTTGGCTATCGATCTTTCTTTTTATGATTTATGTTTTTGTTTATATAAGAACTCTTTCCCTATCCCAAAGTCCTAAAAATTATTAGATAGAATGCTTTTCACTTTTAGCTGTGTTTGATTCCTGTAGAATACATTTTTAAATATTATTTGAAGTAGAGACATGGTTATATTTTTTTCTGGATGGTGTGCCAGATAAGCCACTTAATAAATCATCTGTCCTTTCTCCACAGACGCTGCCTCTATTGTATTCACTTACTCTTTCAATAGGTCATCACGGCTTAATTTCCCATGGCCTAGTATAATGCCTCTAGGAATGGAGTCCTTAGAAAAAGACTGACACAGTACTTGTACTTTTAAAGCTTGCATTCTTGGGGCACTCTTAGATCCCTGCCTGAACATCTCCTAGGGAAACTCTCCCAGATTACATCCTCCTCCCACCTTCATTCCTGCCTACCAATGCAGTGATAGTATAAAGGGGAGAATTGCCAAATCTGTTATTTTGCATGATCTTGATAACATGTATATCCTCTTTAAAAAAAGCTTTATTAGGAGTTCTTTTAGATCTTGTGGGGAGGTTAATAGTCATAAGTTCTATGGCAAGTCAGGGTCAAGATATCCTGTATATTTTAGTGTTAGCTTGGAACTATTTTGAAATAATATACGGATAGAAAATAGAAAGAGGCAGGATTTATTTGCACCTTTTCGCCATTATTGTGCATGTCACTCTTATCCATTTATTTTGATAATTTTAAAATGGGAGTGCACGACTTGCTTTGTACCAAGTAGTGCTTGTGACAGAGTTGAGAACTCTGAGTTCTTCTGAAGCTAAGGAATTTTTATATCAGTATTACTGTTTATGTCCATTATTGTGATATCCACATCAATTTAAGGAAATTGAAAAACACATTTTCAAAATGTTTGTTTATCTTTCCATATAAACTTAGAGGTGATGGTTACATAAATGAAGTCAAGCTCTGATAATAGTAATGATAAAAAAAATATGGAGCATCCAAGAAGCAAAATTTTACATTTTGCTGTTTTTCCATAGATAGAGATCATACAAATTATTTGGTAACTTTCAGTTTTTGAGATTTCTTTTGGCTTGATTTCTTAAATTTACATAAACTTTTAAAGGTTTAGAGAGAAGTGTTCAAAGTTGAGATACAGGAAAATGTGCCCAGGTTTAGAGGTTTTCTTAGTCATTGTTAATTAAGATTGTTCATTTTATAAATTCATACTTGTAATTAAACCATCTGAAATATCTTCAGTGACATACCATCTTTTTTATGTCATTTAATCTTCATGTCTCTTATCACATAATACATTCCTAAAGTTGATATGATGCCTGACATTTTTATGATATAACTTTGTTTTATTGTTTAGAAATATTTTTCGTCAATTTAATGAAAAAATCCTTGCTAACTTAGTTGCTTTTCATGATTTTTAGATTTTTTTGCATGCAATGTTCAAAGTATGCTTTCAGAGCTACTGTTTTTATAGTGGGAAAATCTTCTTCTGGATTGTCATAGCACACATTCAAATAAATCTTCTATAAAAAGTAAAAAAAAAAAAGCTTTATTGAGGTATAATGAATTAAAAAACTGGCCCTACTGAATGAGTAAAATCTAATGAGTTCGTAGATATGTGTACACTTATAAAATCGTTACCACAATCAAGGCAATAAACATATCCAGCACTTCCAAGAGTTCCCTCCTGTTCCATTCCCCTTTTTGTGGTAAGAAGACTTAACTTGAGATCTACCTTCTTAACAAAATTTTAAGTGTACAATTATTTTGATTGTAGGCACAATGTTGTTTAGCAGATCTCTAGAAATTATTCACCTAGTGTAGCTGAAACTTTACACCCATTGAACAACTCTCCATATTTCCCTCTCCCTAACCCCTGGCAACCACTATCCTACTCTGTTTCTGTGAGTTTGACTACTTTAGATGCCTCATGTAAGGAAAGCCATGTAGTGTTTGTCCTATGCCTGGCTTGTTTCACTTAATATAATACCTTCTAGATTCATCCACGTTGTCACGTTTCTTTTTTATTAAGACTAAATATTTCATTGCATTTATAAAACACATTTTTTAATTCGTTCATCTGTTGATGGACATTTAGTTTTCCACATCTTGGCTATTGTGAATAATATTGCAATGAATATGGGAGTGCAGATTTTTCATCAGACGTCCAATTTTAATTCTTCTTGCTATATACTCAAAAGTAGGATTGCTTAATATAACAGTTTTATTCTTAACTTTTTGAGAAAAGTTTGTATGATTTTCCATAGTGATTGCACCATTTGACATTCCTTCCAACAGTGTACAGGGTTTCAGTTAATCTGCATCCTCACCAGCACTTGTTATTTTTTGTTTTTGGATAACGGCCAACAGGTATATGAAAAGGTACTCAGTGTCGTAATCATCAGGGAAATACAAATCAAAACCACAATGAGATATCACATCACACCTGTTAAGATGGTTACACATGCATCTTGACTGCCAGGTTCTGAGATCTCAATTACAGGGATTGTGTCTTTTTCATCTTTATCCTGAAAATGTATTCACCTATAAAACCATCACCACAATTAAGTAAATAAACATGCCCATAACATCCAAAAGTGTCCTCCTGCTCCACTCAGCTTTTTGTGGTCTAAGAAGACTTAACATGAGATCTATCTTCATAACAGAATTTTAAGTGTGGGATGCGTTTTTTTGACTATAGGCACAAAGTTGTTTAGACCAAATGTTTAGCTCACATCGTGCTCATATGTCAATAATTGTTCTAAAAAATTTATCCTGAATTTGCAATGAATAATAATTTAAAAAGGGCTTTAGGGGTCATAGGACAACATAACAAATGAAATTAAAATGTGTCTTGGAATCTCTTTTTAAATACTCATCTATATATAAGATTATAATATTTAATTGCATATTTATTCTTATTTAAGTTAACACAGCTGTATATCATGAATGTTCAACAAAAGTAAGTGTACTTAGCTAGAACAAATATTACTCAGGATAAAAAATACACAGATATAATGCTAATTATATACAATATAGGCTATCTTATAAATTTTTTTGTATATGTACACATACATTATGATGGGCTATATTTAATAAGGGGGTAATTTGATTTCTCCATGGAAATTAGAATGAAAGATTTAATTGATCACTTCTGTGATGTGGTTACTGAAACACACACACACACCACAAGAGGGAAAGTTTTTTATTAATTAAGTGTAGGAAAATTTAAAATTTTCTGGTTCAGGACTTTTCAAAGTCATCACAAAGAAGCTTTATAAAAATATTTAATGTTGGTCCTATCCAACAAGCACTCAGTGATAATTGGCAAAATGGAAATACAACCAAATAAATACAATCAAATAATAGAACACCAATTTAGATTGTCTATTTATCTGTACATTTATTATTGTGTATCATTTGTACTTATTCACTGCTGTATTTCTAGTACCTACAATAGTGTCTAGCCATGAATATGCATGCAGTACATAAACAAGTGCTATAACAATATATTATTAAAGATGAGAAAGATATACATTTATTTAGAATGGCAATAACTTAGTCCAAACAAAATAGTCTGTAATGCATAGATGCTATACTTTGATAAAACTAAAATTCCATTACTCTACTGGAGTAGGTATCAAGTGATACTTTTAAACTAAAAATAAGATAATAGTTGAAAAGGGAATCAAACACTTTGGAATTTGAGCATGCCAAACTCAAATCATTGAAAATTCAATTACAAGTCAAATAAAGCAGGCAGATAGTGAATAGATAATTGTGTATGAAGACTTCAGTGCTAGTCATAGCTATGTCACTGTGAGAATTTGGCCAATGAGGCATAATTTCCTCAATTATAAAATATGTTAGGAATAGGAATAAGATATGTTAGGAATAGGAATGTGTCTTATTTATAGAACTGTTGTAAGAATTAAATACAATTAAAATTCATATATCCTTGTTCTTTAATCATCTGTCACAAGAAAAATGTCCTTAATGCAATCAACACTGAAAACAGTTCAGACCATAATGTCACTGTGAGAGGCATGGAGGTGGGTCGCTTAGGTCTCCCTTAAAAGAACTTGCTCACAAGAAAGTGAGTGGACATCTTCCAGGTGTAGCATCTTCTGGGTGTGCCACAACAGTTGGAGGTCATGGTTGTGTCCGTGACAGCCTAGGCATGACTTAGCATGGTGGAGCACAGAGACCTGACCACTTCACCCCGCGTGGAACTCTCTTTTCTATGGGCAGGCTTTGCTTAGGACCTCACCATGGGCTGGCCAAGACTCTCCCAGGGATGTGTCTCGTTCTTATGCTTTTCCTACTTGCTCTCCTTTCTTCCCTCTCTCCTTTCACAGGTGGGAAGGCCCCCTCCCGCCTACTTCTGTCTCTTCTCCTCTTTGTCTTTCTTTCTTAAGTATTAACCCCCGTAAATGTTAACAGTTCAAACTCCACCTTAGTGTCTGCATTCTAAGAAACAAGTTCAACTGACATAGTCCTTCAAACCCCAGTTATCGGAAGCAACTTCTGTCCATATTTTGAATTTCACATTTATTTCCAGAGATTTTCATATGTGTAAGTATTGTGGGCTTTATATTTCAAGATGTTTGATGTCTACTTCTTTTTCCTTTCAGAATAATATCATATACATATGAAGAAGAGAGGAGAAAGCATTTTTGTGAGGGGTTCTTTCATTTTTTATTTTAAAGATGTGGGGTACAATTCAGGGTTTAGGTATACAGATGTTCATTATGCAGGTACCATTATGCAGTGTGCTCCTCCCTCCCCTGGAAGTTTCCTCAACTACCAATCCCACTCCCCTTCCCCTGGCAGTTTCCCACTACTACCAATCCCTTTCTTATAGTATTATGATAATTGTTCAAGATCCGCTTATGCGTGAGAACATATGGTACTCTGTTCTTTGTTTCTGTAATAGATCACTGAATATGATTGACTCTAAATTCATCCAAGTTGCTGTGAAGACCATATGCTTGCCCTTTTTTATGGATGCATAATATTCCTTTGTGTATATGTACCACATTTTTAAAAATCCAGTCCAGCTTTGACGGGCAGCATGGTTGGTTCCATGTTTTTGCTATTGTGAATAGAGCTGCAACAAACATGCATGTGCAGGTATCTTTTTGGTAGAATGATTTGAGTTCCTCTGGTATATTCCCAGTAGGTGAATTGCTGGGTCATATGGAAGGTCAATTTCTAGTTCTTTCAGAAATCACCACATTGTCTTCCAAAGAGGTTGCACTAGTTTGCATTCCCATCAGCAGTGTAGAAGTGTTCCTTTTTCTCTGCTTTCTCGCCAGTATCTGTTGTTGTTTGTTTCATTAATGATGGCCATTCTTACTGGGGTTAGGTGGTATCTCAGTGTGGTTTTGATTAACATTTCTCTGATGATGAGTGAAGCTGAGCACTTTTTCATGTGTCTGTTGACTGCCCTTATATCTTCTTTTGAGAAGTGTCTATTCATGTCTTTTGCCCACTTTTGATTGGGGCTGTTTGTTTTTTTCTTTTTGGCACATTAGCGTTCCTTGTAGATCCTAGATGTTAGGCCTTTGTCAGATATACAGTTGGCAAATATTTTTTCCGATTCTGTGGACTGTCTCCTTGCCCTCTTGATGGTTTCTTTGGCTTTGCAAAAACTGGTCAGTTTGATGAGATCCCACTTGTCTATCTTATTTCTTATGGTATGGGCACTTAGGGTTCTGATCAGGAATTGGTTGCCAATTCCAATTTCCATAAGGGTTTCTCCTGCATTTTCTAAAATTCTTATAGTTTGAGGTTTTACGTTTAGGTCTTTGATTCATTTAGAGTTAATTTTTTTGTATATGGTGATAGGTAGGGGTCCTGTTTTAATCTTCTGCATGTGGTCAGCCAGTTTTCCCAGCCAGTTTTCCCAGTTACTGTATAGGTTTTCCTCTTCCCAGTGGTTGTTATTGGAGGCTTTGTCAAAGATAAGTTGATTGAGGCTTTGCTTCCAGAATCTCTATCCTGTTCCTTTGGTCTGTATGCCTGTTCTTGTACCAGTACCAGGCTGGGCTGTTTTGATTACTGTAGCCTTATAGTAAAGTTTGAAGTCTGGAAGTGTGATTCCACCTGCTTTGTTTCTTTTCCTAAGGAGTGTTTTGACTATTTGTGGTCACTTATGTTTCCATATGAATTTCTGTATTGTTATTTCCAGGTCTGAGAAGGATGATGTTGGTAATTTAATGGGTATTGTGTTCAATCTGTAGACTGCCTTAGGTAGGATGGACATCTTAACAACGTCAATTCTTGCTATCCATGAGCATAGAATATTTTTCCATTTGTTTGTGTCTTCTTGGATTTCTTTGAGCAGTGTTTTGTAGTTCTCATTTTAAAGGTCTTTCACTTCT
>NW_007247894.1:1630-24439 GCF_000164805.1 Carlito syrichta | reverse complement strand
GTGTGTGTGTGTGTGGCTATTGTGAATGGGATTGTGCTTTTTATTTGGTTCTCTGCCTGCGAAAGCACTTAAAAAAAAACAAAACAAAACACAAGCCTCAGAAAATACTGGCCACCACCTTATGTTCATCTACTTTAACAGTAACGGTGCTGTTGAAACTCAGAGACAATTATTGATTGAGAACACAACATGGAATGGTATGACCCCAGTGAATCAGTGAATTGCGGTTTTCAGTAATCTCCCAATAGCTTTTTAAGGTGAAGGTTAGTTTCTTGACATGAACCTGGAGCCTCTCTGTAGAATCCTTATTTTCACTCTGGCCTGGGCTTGTTAAAATCCAGCCAGCAGACTAGCAACCATACTGCCTTCATCTCTGACCAGTTAACTCCTTAGTAGCCAAACTCCAGTATAAACAACCATGTCTCTTGGTTCATATTGTAATCCCAGGCAGGTGCGCTCTAAGATAGACTCAGTTGGGTATTAGGAGTCAACTTTACAAAGAGCTCATTTGTTAAATACTCTCATATAACTCAGAGGCATCACACATTGATCCTGGTACTTGGTTAGTGCGTAGCTCCTCCCAAAGAGCTCATTGTCTGCTATTTTAGAGAAGAGATAATACTGGGCATTGTTTTTATTGTTTATATCTGATTATCTTGCCTGTTAATTCTATTTGGTTTGCTTTCTGTGATTACATAAATACTCCATGAATTTCTCATGTAGGCTTTGATACCATTCAAAGTAATTGTATGCCATTATTTTCAACAGTACCTCTTTTTAAATTTTCTTTTTCGCTTACCCCATTGCAAGAGTTTATTTATTTTATGGTGGTAAATCCGTATTTTCAAATTGTTTGTATCTCTCTCTCTTTTTTTCAGATAAGCTTTTTAATTTGATTGTAAAATGCCACATGGCAGGGAATACTCCTGAGAAGATGAATTTGCGTGGATCCAGGAAAAATGAACTATAATCAGGACTCTCTTCTTATATTGAGTAAGAGCGACAACTTCCTTGAGTCTCTGCTTCTTCATCTTTATTATCAAACAGGAATAAGATTATATCCTCTTTGAGAGGAAACAATATCATGACATGTGTGATGTTACTGCAAGAATTAGCACTAATTTGAGAACATTATTTTTCTCCGTCTTTGAATAAAAGCCCATTGGAATTGTTGATAAAATTTTTATGTTCACTCAAGCATGTTCTTGCCTTAAGGCTGGAATAGCATATAATCTTCTGTGTTGTTTACTAAAAACCTAAGACTTTCATTTGGCTTAAAACTACTGTAAGTAGAGTATTCTGGAGGCTAGACCTGTGTCAGTTTCATGTCATAGTAGGAGCATTTTTAATTTCTGTCTTTAAAAGCGATACAAGTGCTCTTGTTTTCCATACCACTTTTCTTTCCTATACGTGAATTTTCAGGATTACAATAAAATAGAGCTAACATTCACCAACATGTTTATCATACAGAATCCTTTACACGTTGTAAGTGCAAAAGCCCAAATGGTGTTGAAATAAAGAAAGTCAATACCATGTCTTATAAAGGGCACACATCTGGGGATTTCATGTCGACTTGTCCTTAGCTAGCTGCAAGCATTGGCACAACAGCTTCTTGTGACCTTTTTGCTCATCTGTAACACGAGCATAATGACCATGTTTGTAGTTTGTTTTTGTTTAGAAGATACTTTTTAAAACCTAGTTTTTATTTTTGCATGCTATAACTATTCCCTCTGTGGTTTGAACTTTTAAATTCATGATTGATTTCCAATATCTATTACAAAATGTTTTTCTTTTTCATTTGAAATACATGAAAAATGATAGAAGCATGAAATCCACTAAACCAAAGATAAAACAAAGCCCAGACTACAGAGGTGAGAAGTGTCTGGTCAGCAGGAGTGGTTGAGTGAGGTAGCACTCTTCCCTGTGGAGCCCAGTTTTATCTTTCCCGTCAATTAGTACGATAGGAAAATACTTGTAGTGTTCGATGATGTCTTCCACTGAATCAAACTTCTGAAACACAGACAAGATAATGATTTTTAAAATGTCATTTATGTCTGTAGGTTAAAGCACAGTTAAGGTGCTCCATTTTGCTTAGGAAAGATGTGGATCAATTTAACCATTTTTGTATTGCAAAGGTATTTCAGAAAGTGATTTTTTTAAAAGAATGTTGCAAACAAATTCTTGAAGGATTACAGATAAGGATGGTAAGACAATAAGGGAGAATAAAAGTGCCTGGGGTGGGTGGGAGTGGGAGAAGACAAAGGGTGAACCCTAAGGCAGCTCATGAAGTTTCCACCTCTGCATTTTCCCTGGAATCAGATCACTCTGGTCAAGCTTCATTCTTGTCATCACAACTTTTCTATCCGCAGCTACCCAGCTGGATTGTTAGCACAGCCATCAGCCAGCAGTATCTCTGTAGTCTCCCTGACTTCTATGACCAGCAAACATGTAGACGTCCTAGGCTTGAAACACCCAGTGAGGCTTTCCCCCAGTAAGTCCTCTTATTCTGCCAAACTCTAGCATGTGCAGAGAGAATGGTGACAGCCACTAGGTGGCCTAGCCAGTTTAGAGGCTCTTCCTGGGCTGCTTGTGAAGTAATGAGGTGACAGCAGATCCGAGTGCACCTAGAGACAGACAGACCAAGTGCTGCGGCAGTGTCATGGGAAGTATGATGATTTCAGGCTTAGGGGAACCAGAAAGTGCTTCGTCAAGGACATAGGCTTGAAATGGGCTGTGTGTCATGGGTCATTTTAGATAAGTAGACAAGGAGGGTTAAAGATATTAAAATCAGAATGTACAAAGACAGGTTTGGAAAGGACTTGAGCACATCCTGTAATTCTAATGAAGTAAGTTTGGATGAGTTCCTGAAGGAGACTATGGGGAGATAATTGCTCACCTTGCCTCTGTGTTTTCAGACAATCTTGAAACAGAGAAGGGAATTGTTATTCAGAGAAGTGGCTTGACTTGCTCAGAGCCACACAGTCAGACAGTCAAGACCAGGAATGGAGCCTTACTTTTCTGGTTTTGCCTATGGCTCATGACCTCTAGTGTTCCAACAGGCCAGGGTAAGGTAGGTATGACACAGCCTGCAGGAAGGGGGCTACAGTATGGTCTACTCTGATTATGATTTAGTTTTGTCTATTCCATCCTCTACCTAGGTATCCTAAGTGCAGAATATTAGAAAGCCTCAGGGTATCTGATAGGAAAAGAGACTGGCAAGGTCCCTGTCCTCATGAAGATGACATTCTGGTGGGGCAGGTGGAAAATAAGTTCTGATACAAAAAAATGCTTTGGAGACAAGTGCTGTGAACATTATCAGTGCAGGACTCAGGAACCTCACTAGGTCACCCAGGGGCTTCCCTTGGTGGCCACATGTGGCTCCTGAGAGGGAACATTCTTTTTTGTTAGAGAAGAGCTAAATTAAAAGGCTAGAAACCTGTGACTTCCACAGTCATCTCCTCTTGCTACCATCAGGTGAGGGTGTGAAAAGCAATAGATACTGCACTGGGGGCAAAAACTTGAGGAAATAATATGGAATGATGGGTCTCTTGATGTCAACCAGTCCCTGGATCTACTTCATTCCTGTACTTCCTGGTTACATGAGTCAGCAAATCTTTTCTTCTTGCCCCAAAACCCATTTGAGTTGGTGTTTTCTTTTTAAGCGAAACAAGTCCTGATTAAATCTAAGTCCCTTGCCCCTCTGAGCCTTTTACTGGATCCATGACAGAGTTTTCACTGTGATAACCTGTGTGTCAGACAGTCTTAGTGCATTCAGGCTGTTATAATACTATAAACTTGGTAGCTTATAAACAGCAGAAAATTATTGCTCACAGTTCTGGAGGCTGGGAATTCTAAGATCAAGGTGCTGACAAGTTCACTGTCTGGGAAGGACCCACTTTCTTGTTCACAGGTGGTGCCTCCTTGCTGTATCCTCACATGGCAGAAAGGGCAAGGGTCTCTCTGGGATCTGCTTTTTAAGGGTACTAATCCCATTCCTGAGGGATTCATCCTCATGATCCAGTCACCTCCTAATACCATTACCTTGGGAGTTAGGTTTTCAACATACTAATTTTGGAAAAGCATAAACATTCAGATCCTAGTACCACCCCTATTAGGTATACAGTAAATGTGAGTTTCTACTGATGCTAAGGGAAAGCAGTTTATCAGTTGTCCAATGGGGATAGTGTTTTTTCTACCACAGTAGAGCAGTCGTGATTCAAGGACCTGTGTAGTGTGAGTCTAAAACCCGGCAGTCCCCACTACTAGCTGTGAGTCCTGGGGCAAGTTTACGATGCTCTTTGTACCTCAGTTTTTCTATGAACAAGGTGGTAGAGTTAGGACCTACCTCTGAGCTTCTTTGTGAGAATTAGTTGAGTTAAGGCATATACAGTGCAATATTTCGAAGAAAGCATGACACAGCAAGTGCTCAGTAAATGTCAGGCAATGCTATGATTTGCTCCCTTCTAGATTTGCGTGAGCATCATGAGAAAGCCATGGACTCACCAGAGAAGTGTATAGACCATTATTGTAAGCCTTTAGGAAGAAGAGGGTTTTCTGTATTTCATTTCCAATTTTAAACTAAGGACAGAGTTGTCTTCCTTTTACTTTATGCTTGATGAAACAAAAAGTAATTAACAAACAGAGACTTTTCATGTAGAACCCTTCCACAGAATTGGTTTACCCACATTGTGACAAGGAAATCTTTTGATATCAACCTTCAGAGGGAAAGTGCTTGCTTTGTATTCTCATTCCTGTTTTCTTTAGGATTGTCCTAGAATAATAAATTTAATATTGTTTTAATAATCTGTATGGTTGGCATTCTATATGAATAGCAATTTTAACAGGTAGTAGGAGGTAAAGTGAGTGCAATTAATCATCCCATCATTTCTTATTACTTGTTTCTAGTGATTGGCCACAACAGAAATATTGCCACTGCAGCTTTGACCTGCTAGGCTCAGGTGATCCTTCCACCTCAGCCTTCCAAGTAGTTGGAACAACAGGCGTATGCCACTACGCCTGGATAATTTTTTTTTTTTAATTTATTGTATAGATGAGGTCTCGCCAAGTTGCCCAGGCTGGTCTCGTACCCCTGGACTCAGTCAGTCCTCTCACCTCAGCCTCCCAAAGGGTTGGGATTACAGGTTTGAGCCACTGCACCTGGCTCCTGAAGTGACTTTTTAAAAGGTTATAATTAAGCTCTTGCTTTTATATTAAGTTATTTTCTCAAAGAGACAGCAAATGTCATCCAAATATTAAATTTTAAAATCTGCTTAAACCTTTTATATTTGTCCTACGTATGAACTGTAGGCAATATTTTTTGCCAGAAAAGTAAATAAGTTTGTTTGGGTACATACATAAAAGTAAAGATGGAAACAGGTTGAAAAAGAGAAAATACCAAGAGAGAAGGAGGAGAAGTAAGCAGACAGGGGAAGTGGGTTAATTGTTAGTATCTGTCTACTAGTCTTCAAAGTTTAATGAATCAAATAAATATCTGTGATAATTTTTAGAAACACATAAACACTTGGAGAATGAGGAATGGTCTGGTCATTGAAATTGTTCCCTTCTCCAATATTTCACAGAAATGTTAACAGATATGAATTAGGAGGCCAGAGCACAGGGTTGATGTTTGGCAGCTGGCCACTGAAGGCAAATGCCTCCCTGGCTGGCCAGGGCTGGTACTGGACAGTCTCACCATGCTTAGGTGTCTGCATAGGTCAGCACGGATTAACAAGGTTTCCCTGGATGGCAGGGACTCGACCTCACTTCATTCTATGTTTCCAGAACAGAGCATTCAGAATTGGAGCATTGAGCGTACTGTAGACATAAAATTAATGCTTGGCCAATAAATGAGTCAACGGGCAGGGGGCTGAATGATCTCCACCCCCATATGTCCAGGTCCTAATCCCAGAATCAGTGAGTATTACCTTATGTATCAAGAGAGTTAAATTATTTTATGTGGTAGAACATGAGATTGAGTTAAGGATCTTGAGAAGGGGAGCTTCTCCTAGGTTGCCCTGGCGGAACCTAGAGCCAGTCACATGTTTCCTTATAAGAGAGAAGCAGCGGGAGAGTCTAGTTGGAGAGGAGGAGGCGGCAATGTGAGCCCAGAGGCGGAGACTGGAGTGAGGGGCAACCAAGGCAGCCCTGGACTACTGACAGCCACTAGAAGCTGCAAAGGCAAGGGAAGAGTCTCCCCTGGCGCCTGCAGAAGGAATGCGGCCCTGTTTGGTACCTTACTTTGGGGCTTTCTAGCCTCCAGCACTGTGAAAGAAGACATTTCTGTTGTGTTAGGCCACCACGCTTCTGGGGAACCTATGCTTATTAAGCACGTGCCTCTTCGTGTCTGCTGCTGTATTTATATCATCTCATTTTGTACCCAAAATAACTCTCATGAGTTAGGCATTGCTGCGTCGTCCGTGCAGTTTTGCAGTTAAATTCTAAAGTTGCAAGACGGCTGAAAAACCATGTGAAAGTAAAATTGTCCTTAAAAATGCTGTTTCTCATGTTTTTCCTGCTGAGTTGAGTGAAGATGCCATTTCTTTACGTGAACGCTGGATGAAGTAGATAGTTGTTGGCTCGTATTTAGTGAAGGCTTGCTGTAACAAACTCTTTTACCTTTTCAAAAAGATGTGAGATTCTGGGGAGGGCCACAGTGGCTCATGCCTGTAATCTCAGCACTTAAGGAGGCCAAGGCAAGTGGTTCGCTTGAAACCAGCAGTTGGAGACCAGCTTGGGCAACATAGCGAGACCCGATCTGTACAAAAAAATTAGCCGGGTGTGGTGACATGCTCCTGTAGTCCCAGCCACTCTGGAGGCTGAGGTAGGAGGATGCTTGAACCCAGGAGCTTGAGGCTACAGTAAGCTATGAGCTACAGAGTGAGGTCCTGTCTCTAAGAACTAACTAAATAAATACAAATAATAAATAAGACAAATAAAGATGTGAGGTTCTTCCTCAGCAAGGTAAAGGGCTCAGGCCGTGTAAGTCAGGAGAGAGCTGAGCAAAACCCAGACTGTCCCACTCTTACCCCAGGGCACAGCTCCTTCAGAGGAAAAGATAAAAGAACCACCAGGACATTGTGATTTTTCGCCCGCTTCCTGGCACATGGTAAGCTCCATGTTCACTGTCTTCAACTATGATGTCACTTGCAGTGTTTTCACACAGGTTAAGCGTTGTTTGCATTTGGCCATGACGCTATCTGAGACGTTTTGGTGTCATCTGAGATGCATAAGGATGTCAACATTTCTGCCAAGTGTGTTGAATCCCAGTCTTGCCGTTTACTAGCTGTGAGCTTGGGCCAGTTACTTAACATTTCTGTGCCTCACTTTCAATGTTTGTTAAGTGAAGATAGCAGCAGCAACTACTTCAGAGAATGACCATGATGATTTCATAGATTGAGTTAGTTAATAACTAGCTGCACTGCACAGAATAGTGCCTGTGGATATAAAACGTTGCTAGAATGCAGACTTCTATCTTTCTTCATTAATTGATTGGTGTATATATATTTATACAGAGGTTGCCAAAAATGTATATACATTTTAAGAAAGGGAAAAACTATATTAAATTGTAATACTCACTCTACACCGATAACACAAGATGAATACAAGTCATGTTTGACTTCTCCAATTACAAAAGGTGCTCAAATTGGTTACCATCAGTGCCCAGACACTTCTGATTATGGTGAACTATTGCAGGGCTTGCTGGCATGCAAGGCCTTCTGGATCTTCCCTTGTGTACATCGCACAGTACCACGTGTCTCAAACTTGTCACAAATGCGTTCGATTGTTAGGCGTGTTGGAGGTTCTGTTGCATGTACGTGGCTCCATTGTTATTGTACTTCCACAACATCCTTGAATTCCAAATGCCACTTCAAAATGATCTTGGGCTCCTTGAATGCCAGCCATGCTTCTGCCGTTTTCTTTGATGTCCTGCCTGTTACACAGTGACACTAGCATTCATTTGATAAATGTCACCTTTTGAGTGAACATCATACTACACATTGCCACCATCCTTCAATTAAACTTCAAAAGGTAATACATAGGTAACATTGCTTAAAATATGTATACATGTTTTTGGCACTCCAGTATTATTAATATGCTTTAACTTAGCAGTCCCCCACCTTTTTGGCATCGTGGACCGGTTTTGTGGAAGATAATTTTTTCACGGACAAGGAGCAGTAGATTTATCAGACATTAGATTCTCATAAGGTGAGGGCAACCTAGGTCCCTCACATGGGCAGTTCACAATCATGTTTGTGCTGCTATGAAAACCTAATGCTGCTGCTGATCTAACCAGAGGCAGAGCTCTGTTCCCTGCTTACTCCCTGCTGTGTGACCCGGTTCCTAACAGGACACGGACCGGTACTGGTCTGTGGCACCAAGGGTCAGAGGTCCCTGGCTTTAATTGACTTATTCTTTCACCTATGTAAATGTATGTAACTGGTCAACACATACATGAAAAAGAAACTCTTGCGTGTGGTATACAAGAGAGGAGAAAACTCCAGATTAACACAGAAAAAGGTTTCTGAAAACAGGCATCTGATTCACTAAGAGGTTCTCGGTGACAGTTATTAGAGCAGCCCATCTGGAAGTGGAGGGCCTAATCTGGCTGCCATAGTTCCTCATTTGCCAAGGCAGTCAGTGAACCGGTTGGCAGTCTGATTAACGCTATGAGGGTGTTATTACAGCATTGCTCTGCTTTCTCCCTTCTATTAGCAGACCAAGGTCTGGGATGTAGGGAAGAAAAAAGCTTTAACTATGTTCAGGTCTCAGTTTTCTCACAAGTAATAGGAGTTCAAGACCCAGTGAGAAAGCAAATTAAACAGCATCGGGCCCACACAGCATACTGGAGGGTACACAGTGTCCATTTCCTATATTCTCTCAGGAAAAGGAACCTTTAAATCCAGGCATCTAAAAATCACATAAAGCTTTCTTAAAGCTGAGAAATTTTGTGAACTGGAGGGAAGATACAGAAGAACAAGGGAAATTGAGTTGGAAAGTCTATTTACATAGGTTTCTAGGAGGTCTATATCCTACTTATTAAAGCGACTCAGTAATAATAAAGAAAATATAATAACTAACATTTATCATGGGCTTGATAGATTCTAGGCACTGTTCTGAGTGATTTACATTCATTAACCTAACAATCCTTACCACAATGAAGAATTGACCTCTTCTCTCTTTAGTTGTGATATAACATTTTAAAAAAGCAATTGTATTTGGCAGATTTACATTTTAATCTGCTGATGTACTCATGCACTTGTTTATGCCAAAATGTTTTCATGCTGTAACAAAGGCTGGTGAGCTGACCCCACCTTCTTCTCGATGGTGCTGGCGATTCCTCTCCAACCACGTGTGATTCTCAAAAGAGGGCTCTGGGTCACACACTGGGTTTAACAGGATTTTTATGTACATGCCTATCTGGAGCATTTTGGCAGCCCTGGTAATAATCCTTATTTTGTTATCTGTTGAAGAACAGAATAGATAACTGTGTGAAAGTTCTAGTTTTATTCTATATTTGTTTGCTAAGGCTCTCCTAACTAAATACCACAGACTGGGTGGCTTCGACAGCATTCACTTTTCACAGTTCTGGAGGCTGGAAGTCCAAGACCAAGGCGTTGGATGGGTTGCTTCTCCGGAGGCCGCTCTCCGGGGTTGGCAGGGGCTGTCTTTTCCCTGTGTCTTCAAGTGGTCTCCCTTATGTGCATGTCTGTGTTCTAATCTCCTCTTCTTTTAAGGAAACCAGTGGCATTGGATGAGGGCCCACCCCCATGACCTCACTGAACCTTAATTACCCCTTCAAAGACCTTATCTTCAACATAGTCACAGTCTGAGGTACTGGGGCTGGGACTTCGTGTGTGACATTCGGGGAGTTGGGAGTGGCACGGTTCGGACCATAACCTACACCATCAGGTAGGTCTGGAGATGCTAAATGGAAACCGTTGAATTATGGAAGTCTAGACTTTAAAGGAACATTTACATTTGAGGAACTTAAAGCCCAGAGGTGTTAAGTGACTGGCTTGAGCTCATATCCTCAGGAAATGGTGACTCTTTCCTTCCTTCCTTTCCTTCCTCATTCAGTCTCTCCTTCCCCCTCACTTAATACCTGTGTGTCTCTGAACATTCACTTAATTTTCTAAGCCTTGGTTTTTTACATCTAAGATAGGAAAGATCATGACATCAGAGAGTTGTTGAAGATTAAAATAAGATACTATATAATAGACAGGCTAGGCTGTGGCATACACATTCAGTGAAACGTTTCTTTTTTCTTGTTGACTTACTTATGAGGTTATTAATTAGTATTTTAATTGATCCATTCTTCCACCCAGCCGCTCATCAGTAGTACTGAGGACAGGCATACCCAACATAGCCGAGATGCTATGACTGAATCACATTCATTTTGGGGACACAAACCTGCAGATAATAGACTCTTACAGACATCAGAAATGTCTGCAGTTGGGCATTTCGTCATGGGGAGGGGGAAGAATGTGGCGTTCGCTTGGGCTTCTGCGGGGCTTGCTGGGAGGCAGAATTCAGATGTGTCTTGTGGAGTTACGCCTCAGAGGCGAAGCAGGATAGGAGTGCATGGAACGGTCAGGACTGGCTGCTGGCCTAGACTGAAGTGTAAGACAAGTGGCATGTTTGTGGAAGGGGAAGGAGGGTCAGATAGCATCCCCCTCCTGCAGGGTGGCACTCTTTTCTCCTATCCTGCTGCCACCTAGATGTGAAGACCTAATCCAGCCAGCATTGTCCCCCAGACTCTCCCTTTATTTGTTGCTATTAGCTTGGAAAAGGGAATCAGTTACTTTATACTCACCTCATTTCCTCTGAGTCCTGTCCCCAGGGCAAACTGCTGATTCCTCTCCAGGAAGCGGATTTTCACATTGTATACTCTGTTCCCGTAAAACACCACCAAAACATAGGGTTCCTTCCTGGATTTTGTGGAACAGTCTCGGACCAAGAAAGTACCATCCTGAAGCAAAAGGAGTAATGGTCACCCAGGCATGTCAGCATCCTGCCTTTGTAACAGTAGCAACAATGAAGTTTGCATGTGTGAGTTTCCCAAATGGGCTTAGTTTCTGGCAAACCACTTTGATTCAGTACATTTGTATTGTCGGTAAGTATAAGGTCTTTTGCTGTGTTCTGAGAAGTGTATCAGTTGGCCTATGATACTCCCTTCTTCCGAATCTTCCATCATCTTCTACTGGCCTCGGAATAATACCTACAACCTTAGCATGACATTCATGGATAAATGCACCAACTTTTCTGTGATTTGATCTCGCATCGCTCCTGCAGCTTCCTGACCCTGGCTCCTGGCTCCAGCAAGGCCACCGTTTTCTGAAGGCACCATCTGCTTTTTGGGTCTCAGTTTTTGCTGTGCGACTGGGAGAAGCCTGCTGGGAGAAGCCCTCCTCCTGTCCCCTCGCTAGTGTGTCCCTCTTCATTAGTCCATGTTCACGTATTTCCTGTTCTGCCTGATACTCAGATATTATCCTAAAGACAGTGGGAGCCATCCCAGGCTTTGAGCAGAAGCTTTAAACCTAATAAATTGCACTTGTAAGGAGAGATGTCAAAGCAGGACTAGGGTTGCTGAAAGACTGGGGCTTCAAAGTCATTGATGTCGAAATGAGTAGAACTAGAGGAGGAAGTACAGCTTGAGGAGAGGCAAAGGCAAGTGAAGAGCCAGCGAGAGGAGGCAGGAAAGGCCTCAGACATGTCTGAGAGATGGAGCAAAACCAGGAGCTTCAAGATTGCGGAAGCCAAGAAGTGCAGAGTAAGGGTTTCCAAAAGGTCAATGAAAATGTTCAGTGGTCCGAGGGCTGAGGATAGGAGTGGTTGGGACTGGCTGCCAGTTTGATGGGCTGAAGTGCAAGACACGTGGGGTTGTTTGTGGAAGGAGCTGGGAGGGTCTGATTGCATCCCCCTCCTTCACGATGACTCGGAAATAGCCAGCACATCCCAGGGAATAGCTCAGGATGACAATAAGGCCCAGACAGAGGCTAAGAAATGAAGCCAGCCTCCTGACTAGAAACACACCTGCCAGGTTTAGTTATGAGGTTACATTGTGTCATTTACACGATGAATAATATTAGAAAAATCTGTAACCGTAATAGTGTGGATTTATATAGATGGTTTTAAATGATGTGTAAAGAATAGATATTAAAGTGTAAATGTTGTATATAATGATTTACATTTATAATTAATTATTATATGTGATTATCTCTATACTATATAATATCTACCTATAGCTATATGTACATATAGGTGTTATATAATTATATTTTCTATAATTAATATTTATATATCTAAAATGATAATGGTATTATATAATAATACCATAAATATACTGAGTCTATAAATAATACTACATTATAGTGATGCTACGGTGATTCTGTCAGCTAAGGTATATTGAGAATTGCTCTCGAGGTACCAAGCACTTTACGCATGTCGTCTCATTTGATCTTTACATAAACTTTGTTTTTTGAGTTGGAGTCTCACTCGGTCACCCAGGCTGGAGTGTAGTGGCATGATCATGATGATCACAGTTCACTGCAGCCTTGGCCTTCTGGGCTCAGGTGATCCTTCCACCTCAGCATTCTGAGTAGCTGGTATACTATAGGAATGTGCCACCGGAGCCGGCTAATGTTTCTGTGTTTTTGGTTTTTTTTTTAGAGAGACAAAGTTTCACTATGTTGCCCACGTGGGTCTTGAACTCCTGGGCTCAAGCAATCTTCCCACCTTGGCCTCTCAAAGTGCTAGGATTACAGGAGTAAGCCACCATGACTGGTCCGATCTTTAAATCAATTTTGAGGGAGATACTTTACACCAATTTTACAGGTAAGGAACTGGGGTCTAAGAGCTTCAGTGAATCCCCTGAAGCATCACAGCTAGGATGGACTCCTAAAAGTCAAACCTCAACTCTTAATCTTTAAATGCACCCTCCCCCCTGAGTGTATACGGTGGTCTTGAGGAATGTTCTGGAACTTGGTGTGCCTAAGACATTTAGTCACACTTGAAGCACAGAGCATTGCCAAAGATCAGAAACAGAGAGGAGGACACAACTTGTGGCCAGTTTGGGGATTATCATCTTAAAGTTTGCAGTGAACTTGTCAAAATGAGTCTGGAAAATCCTCTAGTTTAAATTAAATTTTCATAAATGGAAAACACATTTTGACAAAACTGTGACTAACAGAAAAGGAAAATATGAAGTCATTCAACTGAGATTTTACTCTCTTGACATTTCTTGGGAAGAAGCAGAAGCAGATACACAGAAGGAGAGGAAGGGAGCATGTGCAGAGTACCCAGTACTGCCGGAAGGACATCTGTTACTGCTGCTCTTCTGGCACCAACCACATGAGGGGTCCTGGAAGCAGGTCTACTAAGAGTAGTTTTTCTTGTAGAAAACAACCTCCGAGACTGCAGTAGTGCATCGGGCACTGACTAGCCAAGAAAGAGAGCCAGGGCTGGATTCTACCACCACTGGCTTGCCGTTCTTCTGTGGCATGGCCACATTCCAGGGAAAGAGAAAGGAGAGGCCTTGAGATGAGGCACCAGCTTGATAGGTTGGATTCTACCACCATGGCTCACCATGGGACTGTAAAGAACTACAATCCCAGCATTTTGGGAGGCAGAGAGGAGAGGATTGCCTGAGCCCAGGGGTTCGAGAACAGCCTGGACAAATGAGGGCTGTCTCTTGGAGAGAGACCTCGTTTTTACTAGAAATAAAAAAATTAACTGGGCATGATGGTGCACACCTGTGGTTCTAGCTACTTGGAAGGCTGAGGCAGAAGGATTACCTGAGCCCAGCAGGTTGAGGCTGCGGTGGCCATGAGCATGCCACTGCACTCTAGGCCTGGGCAAGTAAGAATTCTACTCCAAAAAAAAAAAAAAACCCAAACACACAACTGCAATGGCCACTAGAGACAGCTGTGGTTTTGTGAAAAGTGCCCTGATCTTGAATATATGTTCTGTCACTCTTTCTACTTTGTGACTGAGGCTGGCTTAGTCTCAGTTTCCTCATCTAGGAGATAGAATAGCTCCATTTTTTCTTATATGTTTCAGGTACTAGCGGCAGTACTGGTTTCCTGCTGCTACTGTAACAAATTGCCTTGAAATTAGTGGCTTAAAACAAATGATGTTGCAGTTCTGGAGGTCAGAAGTCTAGCATGGATCTTGCTGGGAGAATCATTTTCCATGACTTTTCCAGTGTCTAGAGGGCACGAGAATCCCTGGCTTGTTTTCTTCCTCATTCATCTGACTTCTTTTAATTACCACATCTCTTTTCCTGCTTTTCTCCTGTAAGGACCCTTGTGGTTACATTGAACCCGCCTAGATAATCCACGACAACCTCCCCATTGCAAGATCCTTCACTTAATCACATCTGCAAAGTTCTGGGCATTAGGATGTGGGTGCTTTGGTGGGTGGAGACATGATTCTACTTACTACAGCAAGTTACATATCATTAATTTAATTTTATTTTACAACATCAATTCTGAGAGTTAGGTTTCGCTAAAATTTTTGGAGCACTATCATTTATAGTTCTACTCTGAGCAGACCTTGAGGAAGGAGATAAACCTTGAACAAAGTGGAAGGAAATCCTTCCATTGTGACCTCTATATCCCAGATTCCACATTTGATCTTCACAGTAGTTCCTTAGAATTGATTTTACTATTTTCTGTTTTACTAATTAATTTATTCATTTTTGTGTTTTCTTATTCAACAACGACCATTTCACTGATTAGCTGAGGACAGGTTTTGAGGTTGCATCGGTCTTGAGAGATTCTCTGTCACTTCTAAGCAATCTAGTATAGTTCTCTGCACATATTAGCTACTTAATAATGATTGGCTCTTTGACCTGATGGTTGTGGTATTCATTGACCTGATTATAAATATTCCAATTATTTTCTCCTTTAGGTCACATGGTAGGTTTGTGCTATCCCCCTTCTTTGAAGTTAGGTTTGGTTATGGTTTCCTTTGGTTAATGATATGTGAGCACAACATTCTTTAAGGATGTGTCAGGAGCCAGTGCATGAAGGTAGAAATACACCTCTGAGATGGAGCCTCCAGCAACCTCAGTTTACCTACTCAAACCTGTTTTGAACATGGAATACAAGCAAGAAGTAAAGTTTTGTTATGCTAAGGATCTCAGACCTTGGAGCTGTGCGTTGCTGCAGCATAAACTATTATATCCTGACTACTGCAGCATTCTGTGCACTTTTCCTCCTCCTTTCCCAAAGAAGTGAGACATGAGGACAAACCAGACCCTGGGCAGACCTTCAGGAAGGAGACGAACTTTGACCAAAGTAGAAGGAAGTCCTTCCATTGTGATGTCCATATCCTAGATTCCACATTTGATCTTCACAGTAGTTCCTTAGGATGGATTTTACTATTTTCCATTTTTCAAATAAATAAACCCACATGTGAAGTTATTTGGAAACTTGGAAAGGTCACACAGCTGATAAGCAGCACAACCAAGCCTCAGATTTGAAACTCTCTGTTCTTTTTTTTTTTTTTTTTTGAGTTGGAGTCTCACTCTGTCGCCCAGACTGGAGTGCAGTGGCTGCTCCCGGCCACCGCAGCCTCGACCTGCTGGGCTCCAGCAATCCTTCTGCCTCAGCCTTCCAAGCAGCTGGAACTACAGGCGCACGCTACCACACCCAGCTAATTTTTTGATTTATTGTAGAGATGAGGTCTCACCAGGTTGCCCAGGTGGGTCTCAAACCCGTGGCTCAGGCAATCCACTCACCTCAGCCTCCCAAGGTGCGGGATTACAGGCTGAGCCACCGAGCCCAGCGGAAACTCTCCATTCTTAAATTGCCTTTTTAATCGCCACCTCCCAGCATCGAGAAATACAGGATTAGGCAAGAGCTACGTCATCAAAGCACACAGCTCATTGCATCCTGTGACTTATGAGCAGAAGAGAAGGAGACACCGATTGGAAAAGTAAGGGCAGGCCCTGCAGAAGGCATTACCTGGTTCTCCTTCATTAATGCCTCTTCTACTGCCTGGCGACTGTATTCTCCAACGTACCACTCGTTGTGCTGGATATCCTGCAGTACAAGTTCAGTGATGGGTATTTTAGGGTAGTACTAATTTTGGTTAACTCATTCAAAATTTACCTTTGTTCCACCAGAGCCCACTGTTTCACAGTACTACAGGAAACATTCAGTACATAAAATTGAGTCCCTGAACCTGGGAAGATAGACAAAGGAAAAGTTACAGCAACTAGGGAATTCTCAAGATGAAGGGAATGAGAGAGTGTCATTGGCAATAACCAGAAATTGCACTCCACCAACTGAGAAAGGCCGTTGGCACGACCCTCAGAGAGATAATAAATCTCCACCTGTCAGTACTTCCTGATTCTGCACCTGCTGAAGCTTGTTGAGGTGGGATGCAAATTGTTTGTAAGCCTGCGCTGCCCTGGTCATCATAAAGACATCTGGAGGGAGAGATAGGTGAGGAGGGAGAGCAACTCTGTGCCAGCATGGCAGAACTGGGTGTTGAATCCTGGTCTGCTGGCTTTTTTCCTGTGCCATGCTACCTTATTTGTATCAGTGCTAAATGATTATAAAATTCACCATAATAGAGAGAAGAAAGGGCAGCCAGGGAGATATACCCTGGACCTTTAATGCCTTCATAGGGTTTTAAGAATCATAACATTAAATAACCTCCCTCATGAGTCCAACATCTATAGACCCTCCTGCCTTCAGAATTCCAGTCCATCTCTACAATTCTTCTGTGAGGTAATCATGTTAAGGAGTATTAACCTTAGTTAAAATGGACAGTGGAGGCTCAGAAAGTCGTAATCTGTCATGAGTTAGGAATGAAACATCATGGCTTTGGTCTTTCATTTAGAGTCTCTGGTCCTTCCAGAATAAACCTGCTTCATGCAACAACAGGCAGACGAAGTGCATATGGACACCTTCCGGAAAGGCATGAACCGGCTCCAACTTAGCCCTGCAGCCTCACTTCCTGCCTCCCAGTCTCAGGACATGAGTCTGGCCAGCTGAATGTGTTTGTTCTCTGGACACACCTGGTTTTAGGGCTTGGTAGGGCTAGCCCTGCTGCCTGGAACCCTTACCAGTCCTCAACTCTCTGCCTGCCCAGCGCGGCCATTCTCTTCCATCAAAACTGGGACTGCTGGGCTCGGTGGCTCAGCCTGTAATCCCGCGCCTTTGGGAGGCTGAGGTGAGTGAATTGCCTGAGCCCGCGGGTTCGAGACCCGCCTGGGCAACTTGGCAAGACCTCATCTCTACAATAAATCAAAAATTAGCTGGGCATGGTAGTGCACGCCTGTAGTTCCAGCTACTTGGAAGGCTGAGGCGGAAGGATCGCCGGAGCCCAGCAGGTCGAGGCTGCGGTAGCCGGGAGCGGCCACTGCACTCCAGTCTGGGTGACAGAGTGAGAGTCCAACTCAAAAAAAGTAACTGGGACCAAAGTCACCTCTTAACTGAGGTCGTCTTTGCAACAAATTCTTCCACCAAGTCCCTACCTCCAGGGGAGAGTTGGTTCTGGGAGAGCGCAGCAGGAGGACCGGCTCTGCTTCACTCCAGCAAAGTCATATGACAGGTTCCAGAGCCAGAGATGGACTCAAAGCCCCATCTCCCTGCTGCAGTGTGAGCTCTCTGAGACTGGCGTGGTCTACTGAGACAGGGGGCTTCTTGGCCAGATCATGGATTTGGCAGACCTCAGTTGTGGTGCTTTTCATCTGTTCTGATTTTATCTATTTGTCCGAACTGGAAGACATTTAAGAATTTTCCAGTCTTGTGTTTCTCCAGGTGTGGCCGCGAGGGATGGCTGGTGAGTTCAGGTGGTGCTCAGAAGCAGTATTTTATAACTCGCTGTTATGCAAAGGTGGGAGAAATCCTCCCTTTCTAGCTTCCTGAATAGCTCAAGAGGAATGTTTGATTTTGGAGCTGGTACATCCTTAACATCTCTCTGACATTTCTAATCTCTTCTTCAACAGGAGATGAGCAATCCTGAGGCTGAGAGCCATTAGCAGATTAATAAGATCCTGCTACAATCTAATAACCTCATAGTGTTTGCCTCCTGATGACTTTCCAAAACATTGTGTTGAAATATAATAACATAAGACTCATCATTTAACCACTGTTAAGGTACGATTCAGTGGCATTAAGTGCATTCCCATGGCTGTGCCACCATTGCCATTATCCATCTCCGAAACATTTTCATCATTCCAAACGGAAACTCTGAAATTCTTCTTTTTTGTTCCTATGAGTTTGCCTATTCTGGGTACCTCGTATAAGTAAAATCATATATACATTCTTCTGTGTCTGGCTTATTTCACCTAACATAATCTTTTCAAGTTTCATCTATGTTGTAGCATGTCAGAATTTTACTCCTTTTTAGAGCTGAATAGTGTTCCATTGTGTGTATAACATTTAATGTATTAATTGATTTAACATTTTGTTTATCCATCTGTCAATGGATATTTGGGTTCTTTCTACCTTTTCACTGCTGTAAACAATGTTATGAACATGGGTGTTCAAATACCTGTTCGAGTCTCTGCTTTTAATTCTTTTGAGTATATACACAGGGGTTACTGCTGTCCTTACTGATAAGGTTATTTTCTATTCACGGAATATAATACTTTTAAAAAAGTTTAGCATAGTGATACAAAATGAAAACAGAGCTAATGTAAAGAGTGCTAAGCAAATGTTATTATTGATGTCACAAATCATAAAAGGGTATTAAATTGTGGAAATCAGGGAAATTCTAATCTAGTCCAAGCCTCTCTTGTGCCTATGAGGTATACCACGTTCTGGAAGGGTATTCTGATCTTGGGCAGACATCTAGTTAGAACCAAGAAATTCTTCTGCTTATGAGGTAGATCAGAGCAAAATCAAGCCAGGTACATGACAAAGGGCAATAAAAGAGATATGCACAAAGATTTCCCAGAGTCTAATTTAAGATTACGAGGCCCTTTTTAGAATTAGATTGAAATTAAGATAAATATAAGGACAAGAAAAAAGCTTTAGGATACCATAGGAATTATGGGGAACTGACCAGAGATATCCTATATGCTCTGCTTCTACTTAAAGACCTTCACAAACTCTGTAGTAGGACACCGAGTAGTAGCAGGATATGGGATAAAGACCTAGAAGAAGCATGTCCTCCAGGGCTTTAAAGCGAAAGACTTAAGTAGCATCTCAAGATGATAGAGGAAAAGAGCATACAGTCTACAGTGAAAGCTTCCCCACCTCCCAATGTAATGTGCAAAATGGCCCAGGAAGAACTTATTGGAGGAATGGAGCATATCTTAGAAAGAGAACAGAAAATAGATGCACAAACAAGAACACCTCTAGTATCTGTTTGCTTCTGCTTCTTTAGGTCTCCCTGGGGTAGGGGCTATAACCTTGCACATTGTCTGCACATAATAACTGTTCAGTTAATGGACATTGGACTGTTTAAATGAAAAGAATATGTGACATGTGTTTTTTAGGTTGAAAAAGGAATTGCAACATGTTAATCCTAGTTAATTCCCCACAAAACTATTGAACAGCCAGTAAATATAAAGCACAAGTCTAATTATTTCTATTTTTTAATTTATTAAAAAAACACTTTGAGAATCCAGAAATATGCAGGTTAAAGACTCTGGTGAAAGAGCATAATATGTCATACAACAAAATACTTTAACAAATACTATTACAACCCAATAATGTATTGCCTGAAGGAAATAAAAGTAAACCAAATGCAAATAATCTCTTTTAGGGCATTATTCAGGAAAGCTCTATGTAGATACTGTGTACATCTGGAAGGACTTGGCAGAGAAGTGTCTGTTTTACCTTGTCATCGGACCTTGTGGGGAAAGGTTTTCTCCAGCTTGTGCTTTTGTAAGGTTGCATGTTTTCTTGAGGGCCGTGGCTGGCTGGAGACTGGCACCTCTGAGGAAAATAGGACTGCAGACTTCCTTTATGATCTGGGAAGGGTAAAATTTGCAATTAAATATGATTTGGTCCCTGGCTCAGACTGGTTCCTGCCAACATGGAGTGGAAGCCCATCCATCTGTCTGTCCCTGGGGGACCTCAAGTAACTCAATGCCTGTAGGCCCCGCTGCATTGTCTTCTGGCTTCAGCTTTTGCCCTTTCCCTCGCTTTCCGTTGGGCACCTGGAGTCAGTCATCTTTTATTTACTTTTTTTTTTGAGTTGGAGTCTCACTCTCTCGCCCAGACTGGAGTGCAGTGGCCACTCCCCGCCACCGTAGCCTTGACCTGCTGGGCTCCGGCAATCCTTCCGCCTCAGCCTTCCAAGTAGCCGGAACTACAGGTGTGCGCTACCACACCTGGCTAATTTTTTGTTTTATTGTAGAGATGCGGTCTCACCAAGTTGCCCAGGCAGGTCTCGAACCCGCGAGCTCAGGCTATCCACTCACCTCAGCCTCTCAAGGCGTGGGATTATAGGCTGAGCCACCGAGCCCGGCTTCAGTCATCTTTTAAAAGTGGAACTTTTACTTTGCGACTTGCCTTGGAAAAATTCCTTCCGTGGTTTTCTTTCCACCTCCAAGAAAATGAAAATAAGTTCCTTCTGTCCCGAAGGCTCCGAATGGCCTGTCTTCCTTACTTGGCCATCCCTATCCTCACCACTCCCTCAGGGTGCACTCTGCTCTGACCATAATGAATTTTGTTTTTTTCTTAAACCTACCAAGCTCATTCCTTAGGAAACATTTTTTTTTTTTACTTGAAAGAATAACCTTTTAAAAATGGAACATCGCTTTCTAAACTTGAATTAATGACAGACAAACTATTGTTATTTAGACTTAACTATTTGGTACATATTTTATTTAAAATGCACAAAGTGAGTCTGTCACTTCATAGAAAATGAGGGGCAATATTTGTTGCCAGTCATGAAATTAGACCTAGCTAGTGCAAACTGGAATTTGGGGAAGCTCCTATCCACCATTGTGACATAGTAGAATACCAATGCTTAGCATATTCTGATAAGATCATGTGGTGCTACTTGCCAGGATGAATTTTTAAAGAATATTTCATAACAACATGTTAACATTGGAAGCTCTGGTCATGTCTGTGACAAGTTATTTTCCAAGTGACCAAAACACAAAGCTGCAAAATCGTGCCTGGATGAAGGATAAATTCAAGTACAAGATAGACCATTGGATAGACCAGAATACAAGAAATTCATTGACAGAACTTTGATTTTACATGGCATCTAAGGTTTAGGATACTACCCTTGTCGAATTTTAATGTGGTGTTGTCTCTATGTACTTCAATCAAAATAACATATTTCCTTTGTATATCCTTCCAGTAAACACTAATAAAAGAAGAAAAAAATCAAGAAATTTAGACTATAAGAATAGAAGGAGGTGTAAGGAGAAATGCCAAGCAAACATTTGTGAACATATTGTGTGTGTGTGTGTGTGTGTGTGTGTGTGTGTGTGTGTGTGTGTGTGTTTGGAATTGAGGTCTCACTCTGTTGCCCAGACTGGCTCACCACAGCCTCGACTTCCTGGGCTCAGGTGATCCTTCCACTACAGCCTCTCAAGTAGCTGCAACTACAGGCACGTGCCACCATGTCTGTTTATTTTTTTCTTATGTTTTAATTTTTTGTAACAACGAGGTCTTGCTGTGTTGCCTAAGCTGGTCTCAAACTCCTGGGCTCAAGCAATCTTCCCATCTTAGTCTCTCAAAGTACTGAGATTACAGGCGTGAGACACCATGCCTGACTGTGTCGGTAACTTTAAGCAAGGATTAACTATTTAAAAAAATAAAACTTTTAGGATATTAAAACAATATGCAAGTAGAATACTTGACAAAAATAACTTATGAAAAGAAGTGATCAGTGTGAAGATGGAATTATAAGCTTCATAGTCATAATTCATTCTAAGAAACATAACCAAACTTTCAGGCCTGACTAGTAGCTTAACACAAACTTTGAAAGAATTAGCTACTTTTGAGTAAATTTTTGAGATGAAATACTAAATAAAGCATTAGCAAATATTTACATGCCAGTTGCCACAACATTCAGATTTTCTTGGTATTTATTCTGCTATTGTTATCAAAAAGCCAAATTTCTTTCAAAGTTTACTAAGAAAACAAGTATTACTCCTGATACATTAAAATTTTTGTGTCAAAAAAAAAAACAGTTTTGTGCCTTTTTACCGTTGAGACTAAGAATGTTTGTTATAAGTGCTTATGTATATCAAATATTTGTTGCAGATAACTCATTGCTTAAAGTTTAAACTACATTTATCACAGTAAGTTAATTTCACCCACCTATTTATGACCTTAAACATAGGAATAAAACTAGAGAAATCCCTGTTTTTAAAACCATATCTTATAAGTAAAAATTTCAGACATAGTGAAGAATCCACAATATCAGAATGAAAGCACTCTAAGATTTTGTATTGTTTGGAAAGAAGACTTGTGCTTCATATTTACTGAATTCAAGCATGTTGTTATTTAGATGTTTAGGGTAATCAAAAGAAGAATAATTGGAATATATAACTTCCAAGAAAGAGATAAAGAGATAAAAGGAAGATAAAGGAGAGATGAAGCTAACATATGACAGAAAAATAAACAAAAAGTCAATACAGTGCATGGCAAATAGGAAGCACAAAACAGCAAAAGAATAGATCTCAAATAGACTACTAATAGGTTCCCAAACATTAGTAGTCACAATAAATATCAAGGGTGAAAACTTAGCATTTAACAATTCCAGTTATGTGCTAATTGCACATCTAAATTATAATGACATGGATATATTGTGAGTAAAAAGATGAAGCCGGGCTCGGTGGCTCAGCCTGTAATCCTGCACCTTTGGGAGGCTGAGGTGAGT
>NW_007247894.1:0-1352 GCF_000164805.1 Carlito syrichta | reverse complement strand
CTCGGAAGGTTGAGGTGGAAGGATCGCCGGAGCTCAGCAGGTCGAGGCTGCGGTAGCCGGGAGTGGCCACTGCACTCCAGTCTGGGCGAAAGAGTGAGACTCCAACTCAAAAAAAAAAAAAAAAAAAGATGGAGAATTCTATACTAGGGAAACCCTACCCAAGAGAAAGATAGCATAGCTAAGCTAATATAAAATAAAATTGACTTTAAAGCTTTATTTTAAATTATAGTGAAGAAGTAGGTAGAGATTTATTATCTAAATGGCCATTACTACCTTTTCAAAATGTATTGAAACAATAAGAATATACTTGGGAGGAGAAAAGCCATTATCCGCATTTCCATTATCCACATTTCCTATCACTTAGATTATGTTGCATACGTAATAGCATTCAGTGATTATGCATTTTTCATGATATCGTAGAGCTGGTTTATTATTATTTTTTAACAGTGAGTGCATTGCTTGAATATTTTAAAAGTCCTACTTGAGAAAAAGCATTTGGAAACAGGTATGCAGGTGTAGTCTGTTCAGAGAATGAGTTAAATAAAACAAAAACAAAAACAACAACTTTGCCAAACAATTTTTCCGTGAAGGCCTGATTGGAACTCTGTTGAATGCATGGATGAAATTTTGAGCAGGTAACCCACTATATGTATTTACTTGATTTTGCTCTGAAATAATGGTAGCAACTAATCTTTGGAAAGTTTTTCTTACGTGAAACATGCATTTGAATTTCATAAATCCATGATATAGGACTTTTTCACTTGGAGAATGGAACATCTCAGAAATGAAGACACAAGGTCAGTGGAAAAACATTGGAAATAGCATGGCACAGGTGGCCAGTGAAATCCGAGACAGTGTAGACTAATAGAAAGGTCACGGGCTGAAAAAAAATCATACTGATATCAACAATTAGTATAATTTAAAATTGTTTTATAAAGCTCTTAGCACAGGACCTGACCCATACTGGTCACTTAATAAATGTTACTCGTGAGTGTTGCTAATATTATTAGAGAAACACCGCTTTAGACATTCATGTTGTAACTTATAATAAAGTATTTTCTTTTAAGCAGGTATTTTATAACTATTTATTAGGAAATATTAATTTACCTTTTACACGACTAAAAATAATTTTATAATAAAAATGCCACATAAACTATTAGTGAACAAAAACTAAGAGCAAACAAAAAAGAAAAAATATCATTCATAATCCCAGATGTAGAAAATAATATTTCTATTATTTTAGAGTATAACCAAGGCTTTCTGGGCCCTCTTCCAATATGTAAAAAAAAAAAAAAAAAAAAAAATATATATATATATATATATATATATATATATATATATATATATTTTCT
>NW_007247893.1:2200-17998 GCF_000164805.1 Carlito syrichta | reverse complement strand
GAGAATTTCTTTAGCTAAGATTTCAAGACCAGCCTAGGCAACATAGTGAGACCCAAATTTCTATTAAGAAAAGAAAAATAAATTAAAAGAGAAAAGAAAAACAAAGGAAAGTCAATATCATGTACATAGGAAAAAAAGTTAATCTAAAGTGTAGCTAATTGTTGAAAGAAATACAGAGAAACCTTACCTCTGGGTTATATTCTGCATTTTTTTGCATGCAAAGATTTTTTTCAGATACAATTTATAGATCAAGTTTACATTAGAAACTATATTCCTGAAGAAAGGTTAATTTAGAAAAGTATGCCAAATATAAAGAGTAAAAGAGAAAAGGACAAGAACAACATATTCATCTCCTCGTTTTATATGTTGTACCTTAGCAGTTTCCTAGGGGGAGAATTATTCCAGATGTGAACAAGTGACATTGTCCCTAGTAAAATGTAAAGTCCCATAATGAAGTAGTGAATAGCTGTTTCTACAATGTCATGGCTAGTTGCCCAAAATTAAATTTGAGATCTGTTACAAAAGAATACCTTAAAATAGAAATATATTTTTGAATCAATGTGCAAATCAAATGTAATTTTACATCTTTATGTCTTTTGTGTTTATCCTACCCTAGTCACCTTTTTCAGTGTTTCAGTACAAAAAGTGTATCTATTATTCATCAACTCCCTACACTTTCATCCTAAAATCAGTTACCATTGCATCTATGCACATAGAACATGCATCCAGAGGCATTGCTCAACTGAAACAAAAGGAAAAACTTGCTGCAACTGAGGCATGATCCCACAACATTCTGCACCCAGTGTCATCGTTGTCATGGGAGTTAAGGATACCACAGGCAAGTCGCTGGAGGTGGGTTTCTCAAGAGAGGGCTGGACTGACTAGTCATCACCAGGGTGCAGATGTGAACGGGAACTTGATACATTGCTGTTTAACCATCCCAGTATCCTGTGTGCTGGGTGATGGCGACCCGCTCTGTTGTACTTTTCTTCCATGTCATGATTGCTTCCAATGATGGTCTGTTCTTTTTTGTCTTGGTTCAGTTCATCTGGTAGGACGCTAAGATCCACAGATGAGAAATCGCCAGTTGCTTCTTGGAATTCAAGATGTGAATTAAACACATTCTCTGGGATGTATGCATTTGGTGTATAAACATCATAAGGTACAACTGGACTGGATGGGGGATACCTGGGTGGGGCAAGGTCATCCTAAGTAGTTCCCCAAACAAATATAACACAACAAACAGAACAGCATATTACACCAAAGGGATACAATAAGTCCCCTACATACATACCTTCAAGTATTGAACTTTAATGATTCACACTTGCGTTTTTTAATGTATTATTTCTCTACACCAGGTGTCAGTATAGTCTGTCAAATACATACGGTTCTATATAGTGGATCATGTTAGTGGGGGTACCTAGGTTAACTTAGTTGGACTGACAACAAATTGGACTCAGAAACATACTGTCAGTATGGAACTCATGTGTATATTGGGAACTTCCTGTACCACTATGGCAGAAAGGCAATGTGTTCCGGGTAAGAGGCAGTTCAATATGCTTATATGCATGCCTTGCCTCTTTGTACAAATACCGGTAAGATATTATAGCACACTTAATAGTAACAGGAAAATTCCTTAAAATGCAAAGAAAGCATTTTTCATAAAATGTCTTTCCTACTTTAGTTAGGTCCCACATAAGTTGCCACTCTCTAAATTCAATTTTATAATAGAGGAAATTGAGCAAGCATGCAATACATTGTGTATACTTTGAAGACAATAGATATACTGCACTATTTAGTCATAAACTTTAGTTGAATTAAATAATTTTTGGAGTTTTCTGTTTATATTTTTAAAGCAAGTCCATGATGGAAGTTTAAGATATAGTCATGAATGCTAATCAATGCTCACTTAAAACTTTGCAGTGTACATTCTGTTCTCAGGTGTGAAGTGATTTGGGAGAAAAACGAAAACATTCTAGTTATGTGAATTTACAATAGGAAAATGATTATTGGAATTTAAATGGCAATAACAGTTTAAATCAATATATGGTATGGTGTTTCCAGTCCAGGGAATGCTGCTCAACTATCATGGCCCAGAAGCCAAGGAAGGAAGTATGTACCTGGGAAGCAGTTAATATCAAGGCCATGGGCTCTGTTACTCAGAAAACCTATTCTCTTGGTACAAGCCTCACCATCTGCTCATCCAGGTTGCAGGCCTGGCTTCCAGATTTCCAGTGCAGCTTGTGGGATAAACTCAAGAAGAACTTTCTTCTGAAAGGTGACTAGTCAAAAATACATCTTCTCAGCACAAATATGCCTGAGCTAACACACCATGTCTAGACAGATTCACTGAATTGTGCTGTTATAATGAGTCCAGCAGATGGCACAGAAGGCTAATTGTTTAGGGATAGCAATTAGACAAATGAAGCTATTTTTTTAATTCCTTTTTCATTTAGAATATGAAATGAGCCACCATCTCTCCTCACCTCCAACCCACAATGTGACACTTGAAGTGAGGTGGTGACTGTGGGCCCTTGGTCTTTCCTGTCTTTGATGGAAAACATCTCATCAGTCAGCATGTGCTACACCCCTAGACCCCACAGCAGCCAGTGTCTCCCTCCCCCTTCCCATCACAGCTGAGTTCTAGTTGAGGAAAGAACTCTTGCAGGGAAGTGCCACTCCCTTAGAGAATTCACTGAGATACTGGAGGTAATGTCTTATGGCCTTAGAGTCGTGTCAACTCTCTGTGGAGTTGATCCATGGGAACACACCACAGATTTTGTAGGGATAGTCGCTCACTGCATTCTTGGCCTCACATCTAGAGAACTGTGGTGCTGAACAGTTTTTACAGAATCAACTAATCTTCTCAGAATCTTTCCTGCATAGGCTCTTTTGCTATGGAATGTCACAATGTCTGCCTCAGCACCAATCATTGTTGCTTCAAAATCTCTCATAAAAATGGGTGCTGACTTGTTTTTTTTTGAGACTCTCTTTTTTACAATACTTAGCTCTAAAGATTTATCTATTTATTTGAGACAAGGTCTTGGTCTGTCACCCGGGCTTGAGAAAAGTAGCCTGAAAATGGCTCACTTGTAACCGTGTGCTGTAGGGCTCAATCTATCCTCCAGCCTCAACCTCAGCCTTAGCCTCTCAAGTAGCTAGAACTATAGGTGCATGCCACTACAACCAACTAATTTTTAAACTTTTTTTTAATTGAGTTGGAGTCTTACTTTGTCACCCAGACTGGAGTGCAGTAGCCGCTCCCGGCCACCACAGCCTCCACCTGCTGGGCTCTGGCAATCCTTCCACCTCAGCCTTCTGAGTAACCAGAATTACAGGTGCGTACTACCACGCCCAGTTAATTTTTTATTTATTGTAGAGGTGAGGTCTCACCAAGTTGCCCAGGAGGGTCTCGAACCCGCGGGCACAGGCAATCCACTCACCTCAACCTCCCAAGGCACGGGATTACAGGCTGAGCCACCGAGCCCGGCTAAACTTTTTGTAGAGATGGTGGCAAGGTAGACATGGGGGCAGGTGGGGGAAGTGCCCTGCCCAGCAAGCAGCTGCCAGTGACACATCAGCACCACATCCATGCCACACAGGTTGTGCAGGTGGGCTGGGACTGGGCAGGATTGGACCCACCCTGGGTGCCCATGGTGGAAAACACTTGGAGTGGGTTTCCTTCCTGCAAATTCTGCCTCTGTTTTCTGAAGGAGAGAAAGTCTCTGAGCAAGTTGTATAAAGAGTGAGTACGTGGGGCAGTGAGAAAATAGGGATACCTCTTTTTAAAAAGTATTATTATTCTTCAATTTATGGGCGGGCGGATCTCACTCTATTGTTCATGCTTGTCTTGAACTTCTGTCCTCAAGCGACCCTCAAATCCTCAACCTTCCAAAGTGCTGGGATTACAGGAGTGAGTCCTGCCCTTCCAGGATTTTTTTAAGGGAATTTTGTCCTATTTTTCTGAATAGGGAAATTGGGATTGGCGACATGTTATCCAGTCAAGTGTAGTATTTTTATGTTATCATTATTCACCTTCAAATCCCAGTTGTTTTCCTTTCATCACAGATAATCCCATCTAAAGCCACATACAAAATGCAAAAACAAATATTCAGAGAGGTTTTCTCTTGCTTGGAATCATTATTTTAATTTATTAATTTATTTTTTATTGTTGCAGAGGTGAGTTCTCACTAGGTTGCCCAGAGTGGTCTCAAACCCCTGTGTCCAAGCAATTATCACACCTCAGTCTTGGACATGCTGAGATTGTTGGCCTGATCTGCTGCACCCAGGCCTGTACTTTAACTTTTAATGCTGCAGTTTTCCTAGGAATTTAACTGTGCAGAATGGTCCAACACAAGACTTGGAGATGGGTGCTTCTCTTACACTTTTGAATGCAAGAGATTTCAAAATATACAAAGAGACACAGGCATAAAATATGGCTTTTCCACCAGAGTATACTTCCTGAGAGTAAGGATGTTGTTTACTCATCTTGGTGTCTCTTAACCAAGCTCATACACTAATGAAACTTGATGAGGGAGTGGCCCTCAGAATGGAGCAGGGAAGTGCACAGAAGTCTCTACTGTGTTACAACAGAAATCTCACAGAATTTCTCATCAAGGCCTGGATCAGTGGCTCCCGCCTGTATTCTCAGCACTTTGTGAGGGCTGAGAGAGGAGGATCACTTGAAGCCAAGAGTTCATGACCAGCCTGGGCAACATAGAAAGGCCCCATATCTACAAAAAAACAAAGATAAAAATATTTTCTGGGCATGGTGGCATGTGCCTGTAGTCCCAGCTACTTGGGACACTCAAACAGGAGGCTCACTTGAACCCAGGAGGTCAAGGTTGCAGTAAACTATGATCAGGCCACTGCACTACAGACTGGGGGACAGAGTAAGACTGTGTCTCAAGATAATAATAATAATAATAATAAATAAAAGACAGAGGAGACCTTATGATAAAGTTAGAATTTCATACAATGCTTTATAGCAGTATATAATTGAATCTAAAGGTGTATTAAATCAGGTAAACTACAGCACCTCTCTGTCAGCTCAAGAAATAGCAGCTCTTCATTTTGCAGTTAGGCTGTTATAGGCTGTAATGTGTCCCTCAAATATATATCTTGAAGTCCTAAGCCAATCTGGTTATTGTCCTTATATGAAGAGGAAAGTTGGGTATATATAGAGATTCCACACACAGAGAAAAGGGTCACGTGAGGAAACAGCAAGAAGGTGGCCACCTGCAAGGAAAGGAAAGAGGCTTTAGGAGTGACCAAATCTTCTGACATCTCCACAACTGCGAGAAGATAAATTTCTTCTTTATTATTATTACTTTTTGAGTCAGGGTCTCACTCTATCACCCAGGCTGGTGTGTATTGGCACACTCATGACCACCACAGTCTCGACCTGCTGCTCAGGTGATCCTTCTGCCTCAGCCTCCCAAGTAGTTGGAACTACAGCTATGTGCCACCAGACTCAGCTAAATTTTTGATTTATTGTAGAGACAAGGTCTCACCATTTTGCTCAGGCTGGTCTTGAACCTCTGGGCTCAGGCAGTCCTCTCACCTCTGCCTCCCAATTTGCTGGGATGACAGGTACCAGCTACCATGCCCCACTGAGATAATAAATTTATCCTGTTTAAGTCACCCAGTTTCTGTATTTGTTAGGGCAGCCCTAGCAGACTAACACTACAAGGCATCTCATCATGGGGAGTTAGGAGAATGCTGCGATGGCTCCCTCAACCCCTTTCTCTGGTGTACACAGATTTTCTTCCAGTTATTCAACACTAACCTGGGTGCTGCTTTGCAAGGGCTTTGCAGATGTGATTAAGGTCCCAAATCAATTGACATTAAAAGTGATTCTCCTGGGGAAACTGACCTAATGAGGTGAACTTTCAAAAGGAGCATGCTCTTTGGAAAGAAGAGTCAGTTTGAGAAGGAGTTGCTGGGAGGGGAAGCTTCACTGCTGGCTTTGAAGATGAATGAATCTGAATTGCAAGGAAGGCGTGTAGCCTCCAAAACCAACAGAGTGACCTACATTTGACAGCCAGAAGAAAATAGGGAACTCGTTTCTACAGCTGAAAAGAGCTGAATTGATCCAGCAGTAATGAGAAAGCTTGGAAACAGATACTTCCCAGGGCTTCTAGAAAGGAGTTTAACCTGGCCAATAGCTTGACTTTAGTCTTGGGAAGACCCTGAGCAGAGAACTGTGTCATGCTGTGTCAAGACCACTAATCTGTGGAATTGAGCTTATAAATTGTTGTCTTTTTGAAGTTCGAGGTTGCAGTGAATTGTGATCATGCCACTGCTTTCCAGCCTGGGCAACAGAGTAAAATAAATACCTCGGTTCAAATAAATTCATAAATACATAGATACATAGATACATAAATACATGTTACAGATTGCTATATTTGTGGCTTTGTTACTTTTCAATAAAAAGTGAATATATAAAAATCATAAATATTTGGCTTGGTGCCACAGATCATGCCTGTAATCCCAGTACTTCAAGAGGCCAAGGTGGAAGTATTGTTTAATCGCAGGAGTACAAATCCAACCTAGTCAACATAGTGAGACCTCATCTATAAAAACATTTTAAAAAGATTAACAAGGTGTGATGTCCCATGCCATTAGTCCCAGCTACTTGGGAGACTGAGGTGGGAGGATAGCTTGAGCCCAGGAATTTGAGGCTGTGGTGAGCCATAAGCACATCTGAATAAAAGGTACATGAGTGTTCCTTGTGCTATTTTTATTTTTGTAACATTTTAAGTTCAAGATTGTTTCCAAATAATATATCTCATACTTAAAGATTAGTGACTATTTTCTGTGGCTACTTTAGTTCTTTTGGTGAAAATTTTTGTTCAAATCGTAAATCGTTCTGGTGCGGGGAATGGGAGATTGATGTGTTTTGGTTGTTAATAGTTCATTGTTAGCATTGATTCAACTGTTACTAAGTATCACGCACTGTTCTAAGTGTTTCACATACATGAACTCACTTAAATATCATAACCACCAGTGCAGTGAGTATCCTTTTTATCCTTATTTTGTAGTTGATGATACTGAGGCACAGAGGGTTTAAGTCACCTGTCTCAGAGTGCCAGATTATCGATTGAGCCATATGCTGTGTGTTGTTCCTCATCAAAGGCCAACAGACACCACTTCAAGTTAATAGTTTCTTTTCATTTGAAATGTAGCTATCTGTTTTGATTCTCACTTTTTTTTTGCTTTGAGATATATATATATATATATATATATATATTTAGACAGAGTCTCATTGTGGTGTCCAGGCTGGAGTCCAGTGGCATGTTCACGACTACCACAGCCTCAACATACTGGGTTCAGGAGATCTTTCCACCTCAGCTTCCTAAGCAGCTGGGTCTAAAGGGGAAGGCCACTACACCCATCTGATTTTTTATTTTTATTTTATTTTTTATAGCGACAAAGTCTTGCTGTTTCCCAGGCTGGTCTCTAATTCGTGTGCTCAAGCAATCCTTCTGCCTCTGCCTCCCAAAAGTGTAGGGATTATATGTGTGGGCCATTGCACCTGGCCAATTTATAATATTGTCTACTTTGGCAGAAAAGAAGAAAACCAAAGAAGGCCTTATTCAATTCATTCTTAATTTACTGTAAAGATTAAATGAGTTAAATTGGAGTAGTGTAAACATGTGAAGTATTATTATTACTATCCTTAAGAGAATAATGTTAAGACATAGGTGTTCATGTTAATGGGAAGATCATCTCTATGGAAAATATGCCTTTAAGCCTTATTTTATGTGGATCTCTCCCTCAGTGCATAACATTTTAAAATAAGCCCATATCACACATTCAATACAATTTATTTGTAACTATTTAAGAATTGACTTTCTTTTGGATATTTTATAGGCATTTATTCAAATGTACTAATTTCCATTTTGTAATTATAAAAATTGGAGCAAATAGACTTGTTAACCTCCAAAAAAATTCTGTTGGCCCTTGTCAATGTCCTAGGCCCTGGGCTCTGGGCCTCAACCTTGAAAATGCAGTCAGACCTCCTCCCTGCGGGAACCTGAGATTCTCTGGCAGGAAGAAGGCAGGTAGAAATGGACAGTTGAGGAGTGGAGAGAAGCACTGTTTTCATAGGGGCACTCCTTCCTCTCCATGAAGGGACTCTCCCCAAGTTTGGGGTGCAAAAGGTGTTTGGGGAAGCACAGAGAAGAGCATGTGCTTTCTAGACGCTTGAAAAGGGACAGCCTTTTTCCCACAGCAGAAGCCCAGAGGGCACTTCCTTCCATGTGTGGGATGAGTGCCTATCAGTCCACATGGATACATCTGTGCGCTTTATACAAGGAGGTCAGGAGGATCGATGGAGGTTGCATGTGAGGCAATTTTGCTACCTAGGAAAAGGCTGAAGGGCAAGAATTCGCATGAACATGACTGGATTCTTGAGGCCATGTTCGGAGGGAGCACTGTTTAGTGGGGGCAGTTTTGCCAAGGGCAATCTTCTCTTTCTCTTAGGAGCCATGGACTAGATGGCAAAGAATCAATTTCTACCTCGAGCTGTCAATTTCCAGACAGAGATTTTGCACATGAGAATATGGAGGTGGATCTGAGTCCTGCACATATTCCTTTGCTAGATGTAAATTCGATTTTGTCTTTTCAGCCATCATTTGAAATAAAAATAACATGCGGCAGTAATTCACTATTCCCTTTTTGATGGATATGTGGAGCATAAAACTTCATCATATGGGAAGGAGTCTGCATGATGGCTTGGCCAGGAGGCACTGAAACACTGCACACACAACGTTCTAGATCTTGACTTGGCAGATTCTAAAGTCTTGAATCCTAATGACACTACTTTCCATATTGGGTGTTGCTGTTCACTGGACTTCAAAAATATTTGCTGTGTTTAAAGTTTCCCAGGAAAAAATGTCTTAATTCCATGTAAAATTAAAGAAAAGACTTAAAATTTTACAAGTTTTCTTATTGCTTTTGACTAATCCCTACTATTTTATTTCAGTTTGAAAATCTTCCATCAGAGAGTTTTTGCAGTAAAGAATGCAGTATTTCTTAAAGCATTTTATACCTGGAAAGTGTTACCTACAGGCATCATTTTGGCAGTGGTTACATGGAAACAGAATCAAATCAGTCAGCACTGTTTATGGACAGGAGAGATTTGCTTTACCATTTCCCTCACTGAGCACACTTGGGAAAGTTTAATCCTGGACAGTGGCTACCTGGTCCCCCACGACACCCATGCAGTACAGGCAGATTTTGTTTTATAATATTAACTTGGGAATGTATGGATGCCTGTTTCTTCTTCTTTCTACTGAACTCCACTCTGTACACACTTGGTAATTGTCTTTTTGTATATGCCCACTCTTGCACTGACAGTGGCAGTCTTCTGGAAGACTTCAGGGTGATCCATCTGTCTAAGACACTGGCCCTCTAGAAGGAAGTTTTTTACAGAATAGCTCATGGAAAAGGGAATGCTTATATGCTGTTGGTGGGAATTTAAATTAGTTCAGCCTCTGCATAAAGCAATTTTGAGATTGCTCAAATAACTAAAAATAAATATACCATTTGACCCAGGGATCCCATTCCCAGGTATATATCAAAGGAAAAGAAATTGTTCTATAAAAAAGACACCTGCATGTATATGTTTATCGCAGCACTATTCACAATAGCAAAAACATTGAGCCAACTTAAGTGTCCATCAAGGGTGGATTGGAAAAATAAAATGTGGTAGAGATACACAACAGAATACTGTGCAGTCATAAAAAGGACAAAATACTGTCCTTTGCAGTAACATTGATACAGCTAGAGGCCATTATCTGAAGTGAGTTGATGCAGGAATAGAAAATTAATACCTCACGTTCTCACATATAAGTCAGAGATAAACACTGGGTACACATGCACATAAAGATTGGACCACTGGGAACTCCAAAAATGGGGTGGGCAGAAGGGAAACAAGGGAAAAACAAAAGTACCTGTTGGGTACTATGCTCACTATTTGAGTGACTAGTTCAATAGAACCCCAAACCTCATCATCAAACAATATACCCATGTAACAAAGCTGCACATATACTCCCAAGCCAAAGATTTTTAAAAAGTTCAAAAATATTAGCTCACTGAGGCAGCATGCAACTGTAGTTCTGGCAACTTGGAAGAGTGAGGTGGAAGGATTGCCTGAGTGGCTGTGAGCTTGCCACTGCTTTCCAGCTGGGTTACAGAGTGAGACCCTGACTCAAAAAAAAAAATCCTTATGGGATCATATGGAAGAAAGTCATGACATGCATAGCAAAGAATTAGCAGCACTGCCACAAAAAGCTTCCACAAATTCTGGGACACCCTAGACAGACAGCAACCTTTGGATAAGGCCTGATGCAGAAGTGAGTCAGCATACCTACCCAGTTGCTGAAAGGAGGCTCCCTGTGACCCCTGAGTCACTCTTTCCTTAAACTAGAAGACAGCCCCTGCCCCCACCTCTTTCCTCCCTTCTATTTAGAACCCCTCAGTGCTGAGAGCTACAAGAGAAATATAAAATCTAATTACCATGGTGGTAAATCAGCAAATGATGATTTTTATGCATCTTTATGATGTTCCTTTGGATATGCTGGTCCTTGAAAGAGCCACTGAGTGGTACATCTCCAAGTTGTGCTCCCTTTATAAATCAAAGGGAGCCACTTTTGCCAGAAATGTCTGCGGGACGACTAAGACAAGACTCTGTGCTTTGAAGAAAGACCTGAATACTTGTCACTGCTAGTGGAGTGTTGAATAGGGGAGTCATTCTTTGAAACATTTCCAAGCATGTCTTTGTGTTGACTATTTCAAGATTATGTGTCATTTCTCCTCATATGTTTGCTAATCCATTATTCTGCATTGCTGCTTCCTGTGCAGCTTGGTGGTATAGAATCCTGAAAGAGGAATGGTTCAGTGTAACACAATTCACAAAACACTTTTAGAACTAGAAGGTGGGGGAGCCAGGGGGCAGTTTGCCTCAGAGGACAAAGGCTCTGAGTTTCTTACCCATCAGACTTTCATTAGTAAAAAATGACATAGTTAAGTAAGGCTTGAAGACAGAGTAAAGGCAATGCAAAGAAAAGTCCCTGTTTTGATCTTAGAAAGCTTTTGTGATAAAGTGTGACTGTTTACAAGATATAGCGCAGCTGCTTCCAAGACCAAGTATAACTTTTTATATAAACCAACTCAATGTACACTACACCTTTTGAACTTGCCTCGGCCCACATGCCTATCTGTTTTTTTTTTTTTCCAAATTCACAATAAGTGTTTTAATAGAACTAAGTATTTTGCTCTTTTTTTCGAAGTTAAGTTTTTTTCTTCTTTTTTTATGAATCAATATTTTTTATTTTGATATTGTGGGATACAGTTTAGAGTTAGGTATGCCTATCTGTTTTTGCCATTTAGGCATTCTTGGCTGGTTGTGACTTTGCACATATGTCAAGTTGTTTTCAGCAGAGTTCCAGCAGAGCAGTGGTCTCCAACACTGCACAAGATGCTCTTGAGAATCCACAGAGGATGCTGAGATGCGTATTTTTAAGGCGCTTAGAATACAGCAGGAAAGATGGATGATTATGAAGGTAATAATAGCACACCTCAATGACTTATGTGTCTGCACAGTGTCCTAAGTTCCATAAAATTTGTTTTTATCAAAACAATGCTATGAATAGATGTACTTATTATCCCAGTTTCGAAGATGAGGAAACTGAGGCCCTTGGGAGCTAGGAAACTCACTCAAAGATAAGCTATTCCTCATAAACACACAATTAACAAAGCCAAATTTGGTTGTGTCTTGGCAGGTTAGGGAAGGGAGAGATAACTTCCTGGAGTTAGACAGCAAGGCACAGTTCACAGAGGAGAGAGCAAGGCCTTAAAATTTTTTTTTTCAGTTGGAGTCTCACTCTGTCACCCAGGCTGGAGTGCAGCGGCAGGACCATGACCACCGTAACCTTGACCTGCTGGGCTCAGGCCATCCTTCCCAAGTAGCTGGGACTGCAGGTGCATGCTACTACAATCGGCTAACTTTTTACTTTTTTGGAGAAATGAGGTCTTGCCATGTTGTCTAGGCTGTTCTTGAACTCCTGGGCTCCAACAATCCTCTCACCTTGGCCTCCCAAAGTGCTGGGATTATAGGCATAATCCATCACATCTGACCTAGAGCAAGGTCTTAAAGGGCATAATGGGATGACGCAACCTCCCCAAAGACACATCCACTCAGTGCCTGTCAATGAGAGCTAATTTGGGAAAACATAATTTTCAGATGTGATTAAGTTAAGGATCTCAAGAGAAGACCACCCTGGACTTAGGATGTGACCTAAATCCAGTGACTGGTCTCCTTACATGGGAAAGGCAAAGGGAGATTTGAGACAATTAGATTCAGAGAGAAGGAAGACAGATGCTGGGATTGGCAGCCCCCAGCCAAGAAATGACAAGGGTTGACAGTAGCCACCCAAAGCCAGGATACACCCTCAGAAGCTTCCAGAAAGAATCAGCCTTGCTGACACCTTGATTTTGGACAGAATTTTGAGATAATAATTTTCTGTTGTTTTAAGCCAACCAGCATGTGGTAATTTGTTTGGCAGTCACAGAAATCTAACACAAAGAATACATGAGAATGACTGTGAACCAAAGTTCAAGAAAAGACACTGAAATGGAGAAATATGGGGGAGTTGGCTAAGTTGGTTTCGGTGTGTCTGAAGCAAAAATATCCTGAAAGGGAATGGGTTGTTTAAGACAAGGATTCTTTTATGGAGGGCTCTGAGTGTCAGACTAGGAAATCTAGATTTTATTTTATTTTAAGTCTTAAAACAAAATTTATTTAGAAAATAAATGAGAGAGAGAGAAGATTCTTCTAGAAGGAGAGGGGCCAAAGCTAAGAAAACATGGCGGCCATCATGCAATAAGCCACATAGAGACACCAGAGTTTAACAAAGCAATGGCCAGGAAATCTAGATTTTTAGTTGATTAGCAATGAGGACCTTGATGAGTTGTATGTGTGGAAAACTAATGTGTCCCTGGAGGGGAGTTAGGATTCAGGAATGATCTGTTGGACACAATGTTCACTATCTGGGGAATGGGCAATCTGAAACCCAATCCCCTTCACTACAAAGTATATCCATGTAACAGACATGCCTGTGTCACCCCTGAATCTAAATAAAAATGAAAAACAAATATGAAGGTGTCCCTGAGTTAGTAGAAGTTAATAAGGGTCTGAATTAGGCTGGTTGCGGTGGCTTCTGCCTATAATTCTAGCACTTTGGGAGGCCAAGCCGAGAGGATTTCTTGAGCCCAAGTGTTCGAGACCAGTGTGGGCAATAGTGGGACCTTGTCTCTACAAAAGAAAAGAAAATAATAGAAAAGATGGTGGTGGTCCTGAATTAGGGCAAGGACAGTGGGAATGAAGAAAAGGGACAGACAGGAAGCATCATGCAGGAAACAGATTTTGCAATCAACAGAATCCCGATCTGACTTGCTGAGTTACTTGATTCATGATTTACCTGCTATGTTTTTGTCTTCTGGGCTGCCTAACACCCACACTTTAAATAAGCCACCCAAAGTCAAGTTGGACTATCAACTCGTTCTGAATTCCAGCAGTCAGTCTGTGTTCTAGGTTGAGGACTTCCTTTTCTGAATCTTTAGGAGCATTTATTTTGCCTTCTCAATCCCTGTTCATCCTATGGGAGGGAGCTACACTTTTGAAATGGTTTCATTACCCACCAGCAGCCTTCCCTTGGCAGGAGGCAGGGACTGGAGGCAGGTTTCAGTGCTGTCATTCAGCCCTCTCTGGCATCCCATCATAGAGACTGTCTCAATATTTGATTGCAGTAGTGGCTTTCTACTATTAGACTCATGGGAGGAAAAGTAAGTGGAGCCAGCATTTTACAAGGATTTCCTCCCTGCCAGGTGTGCTGTGTGTTGCTCTGCACTTGTTACCTCATTTCATCTGTATGTCAGGAGTATGAGGTAGGTGCTCTTACCTCATTTAACCCATGAGGAAATAAAAGCTCAGAGCAATGAGATCACTGCACATGGTCATACAGTGCATGAAGCTGCCAGGATTCAACTCAAGACTTTCCCAGATACCACACCTGGCAGATTTTTTTTTTCATTTCAGCATTAGTAACAGGAAAGAACTCATTATTGGCACATGTGCAGGGTTTGTCTGGTGCACGGTGGATTTTGACTTTGTGCTGTGATTTCATACAATCATTTCTCCTGTGATCCCACATGCAAATCATCCCCTGATCTAGTACTTCCTGGACTCCAGCTTCAAAAAGGATTGAGAACATTCCAGACTAATGAACTGTGCTGTTTTCCAATAGAACAAAATAGTGATTTTACATCCTCTAGTTGCATCCCTAGGCATGGATGGACTTCAAAGATTGAACAAAATGGGTCCTTGGGTGTGGTCTTGACCTCTGGATTGACAGAGGGAAAGGAAATGACTTTGATTTGTATGCAGTTCAGTGCTGCCTGCAACAACTGTGATGTGAGGGCTCTGCCCACCTTCTCTGGCTTCCAAGTCCAGGCCGTGTCCTTGGGTGCCCAAGTCAACCATCCTGCCAGCCAGGTCTGCTCCACTTTGCTCCTGCTCAAGCCAGGAGTGCTCTTCCCCTACACTCTGTCATCCCCAATCTACACTGTGTCCTGAGGTCCACAGCTCATGGCCTCTGTGAAACCTCTCCCTACCAGGTTACCTTCATTATTTTTTAGTTTATATATATTTCATTTTAAAGACGTGGGGTACAATTATCATAATACTATAAGAAAGTGATAGGCAGTACTGGGAAACTGCCAGGGGGTGGGGGGACACACCTCATCAACAAAGTTACGTGTATTATGAACATTTGTATACCTAACCCTGAATCATACCCTACATCTTTAAAATAATAAATAAATAAACATAAAAAATAAATGATCAGAGCCAAAAAAAACACCAAAAAACAAAAAAAGATGTGGGGTACAATTCAGGATTAAGTATACAAGTGAACATCACACAGGTAAAGTTTGGGCCTCCCTTTGTGTGAAATCATGCAAACTTATAGACATTTTGTCCCCAGCCCCACCCAGGCAGTGTCCTGCTATTGCCAATCCCATTCCCACCAACTTTCTTTTGTTTGATTCCTGCAACCAGGATGTTTATGCATTGCTCTTCCCAGCTCCTTCATCCTGGGTGTGTGTTAACTCCTTAGATGACTGCTTACTCTTAGAGTGAGGAGTGAAGTCTTCCTTCTGACATGACGGCAACACATAGAGTGCTGGGCACATGAGGAGGGCACACGTTAGCAGTTGGGATTGACCTTTTTGAATTTGCTCACTCAGAATAGGGAAACGAATTGAAAGCTGTCAGTCTGTTTGGACGATAATGCCGCATAAATTCCTGAAGGGAAATATGCCAGTGTTCACAGGGGATATTCTGGGTAGTGAGATTATTGGTGGGGAATTTTTCTCCTTTGAATTTTTGGTATTTCCCTGATTTTCTATAATGAAAAATTTATATTTTACTTTTTACAAAAAAGAGTATTTTACACAGTACATGTTACTCTGTCACCCAGGCTGGGGTGCAGTGGCATGAACTCTGCTTACCACTGCCTTGAACTTCTGGGCTCAGGCGATCCATCCACCTCAGTATCCTGAAAAGGTAGAACTGCAGGTTTGCACCACCACACCCAGTGTTGGTGACCAGCACTGACCAAGGGTGGGTTAGGACCCGCACCAGAGAATCTGGACAGCGAGAAGAGACTACTCGGAGGTAGTTCTTCTGGGAACAGTCTGATCAGGACTAGAGCCAAATTTTATTCGGACTCG
>NW_007247893.1:0-1400 GCF_000164805.1 Carlito syrichta | reverse complement strand
TGACAAAACTATCATGGTAATTTAGTTTCTAATCTTAGCCCTAGGGGAAACAGCTTTCCAAAGCTGTCTACCCAGTCTACCAGGAAATAGAAGTTAAAAAATATCTAGAAAGAAGTAAAACTTAGAAAGACAGAGAAAAATAATTCTGCTATGCACTTTCCATCAGGTGTATTGAGATTTACTTATAAGTTTTACTGCCATGTATGCACACTGGTCACTAATCACAGGCCAATATTATATGTATAACTGATATCCTATGTCAGAGGCGATCTTCCAGATGGGCCTTTACAGGCCTCAGCCATGTAGCTATAGATGTTGGCTCCCAACAACCCAGCTTGTTTTTGTCTTTTTATTTTTTAAAGATGAGGCCTCACTATGTTGTCCAGGTTGATCTTGATCTCCTGGATTCAAACAATCCTCCTACCTTGGCCTCCTAAAGTGCTGAAGTTCCAGGCATGAGCCACCACACTTGACCAAAAGTGGATGGTATTTTTTTTTTATTTTTTTGAGTTGGAGTCTCACTCTGTCACCCAGACTGGAGTGCAATGGCAAGTTCACAGGCATCACAGCTTCAACCTGCTGGGCTCTGGTGATTCTTTCACCTCAACCTTCCAAATAGCTGGAATTACAGATGCACACCACTATGCCCAGCTAATTTTTTTATTTATTATAGATCAAGGTCTCACAAAGTTGCCTAGGTTGGTCTTTAACACCTGGCCTCCTCAGGCAGTCCTCTTGCCTCTACCTCCCAAAGTGCTGGGATTTCAAGCATGAGCCATTGTATCCAGAATGTATATGCTCCTGTTAAAAGAAAGAGCAGTCCCTTTTTTCTGATCCCACCTCTATCTTCTTGTTGCCCATACGGATAGAATTATTTATGTATTTATTATTTTTGAGTCAGGGTCTCACTCTGTTGCCCAGGCTGAAGTGCCATGGCACAATCACAATGGTCATGGTTCATCACAGCCTTGACCTCCTGGACTCAGGCCAACCTTCCACTTTAACCTTCCAAGTGGCAAGAAGTACAGGCACACACCACCATGCCAGGCTTTTTTTTTTTTTTTGTAAAGACAGGGTTTCACTATGTTGCCTAGACTGGTCTTGACTTCCCAGTCTCAAGCTATCTTCCTGTCTTCAGCAAAATGCTCTGCATATGCATCCCATCTTGGCATCAGATGCAATAAGTCTTCTTTTCCCACTGGCTCCCATCTGCAGATCCACCCAACTGTGGTGGAGTGGCCTGAAAAATATCCAGGAGGGGAAACCAATATCACCATCAAAAACACTAATAAAAACTACAGTAGAACAACTATGCACACAGCATTCACAATGTCAGCTAGTATAAGTAATCTAGAGATTATTTAAAGAATGTGTGTGGGTTATATACAAATACACAATTT
>NW_007247892.1:1198802-1244424 GCF_000164805.1 Carlito syrichta | reverse complement strand
GCCGGTGGCGTGTGCACCCCCTCCCCACGGGCGCGGGCGGAGAGACAGGGCTTCGGAGTCGGAGCCCTCGCACCGTGACAGAAATGTGCCTTTACGCAGACCGACCCGCTGCGTGGTTTTATGAAACGGTTGGGATGGTAGTGCGTGTGCCTTTTGCCCTCCCTTCTGGAACTCAAGGGAGAGTGTTTCTGGGCCTGGGGACGTTCCAAGGAGCAACAATGTCCAGAGCACGGTATTGTTATTTTTTTAAGAGTCATGTACAGGCCTTACATGTAATTTATGTTTTTAATGTGCCATTTTCCGTGGAATGTTTTGATTTTAAGATGAGGACTTCATACTTTACCTGTCTCCGTCAGCCACGTTGAGAAGCCACCTGTTGGGCCCTCGGCCTATTTGTTCTTGTATCATGTGTCACAAGGTCCACTCTTTTCAGCTTCCCGCGTCCCACCCGGCCCACGGGCACGCCGTCTGTACCCTGCACACATTTTCAGGCCTGTCTGTAAATGCCACACCTGGTGTATACAATAAAGCGAAACAGAACGTTCGGCTGGTTGTCTTACAGGTTGTGAGGACGTGAGGCGGCGGGCATTGTTGGTGGAGAAGCTGGATAGTGTCTGGGCCCAGCCCTTTCCAGGGGCCAGAGACAGGTGTCACCTAGGACCGGGGACTCTGTGCTAATGGGGACACACGTTGGCGGGTGGATGGTGGACACAGTTCCATGGTTTCTCTCTGGTGAGGCATCCAGGTGGGATATTAATTGCAGATGGAGTGAAGATGGTCTTAAACATTAAGCCCGTCATCCACTCCTGGGATTCCGGAGTCCCTGACTTCTTCAGACCCGGAGCCTGGCACTTCTCCGGGTCCTGGAGCAGGTTGGGGTCCCGGGAGTGGATGAGGGGGCGTGAGCGCCCTCTAGCCCCTGCCCAAGGGCCTGCACCCCTGCCCCGTCTGTCGTGCAGCTGGCTGTTCAGGGCTTACCTGGGACATGTTACCTGGGGGTCAGTGACCAGAAATTCCAGCGTAACCAGGCTGGGGAGAGCGAGAACCAGGAGACCCGTTTGTAGCAGCGGGTGAAGTAGATCCCGGGTGCTGGGACATCAGACTGCCCAGAACTCCAGGTTTGTCCTGTTGTGGGAGGAAAAGTTGTATCTCTCCCAGCCTGCTGCAAGGTGCCTGGCTGAGGCTCCTGAAACAAAAGACAGGTTAGCAAGAGAGAAGCTTGCTTATGGATTCATTTCACATGACCCTGGAGCCTCCAGAAATGACCCAAGGAAGCAGGAACACCTTTTCTTGTGTTTTTGTTTTTGAGTCGGAGTCTCTGTCACCCAGGCTGGAGTGCAGTGGCACACTCATGGCCACCCCAGGGTCGACCTGCTGGGCTCAGACGATCCTTCCACCTCAGCCTATTTATTTATTGTAGAGACGAGGTCTCGCCATGTTGCCTGGGCTGGTCTCGAGCCCGCGAGCTCAGGCAATCCACTCGCTTTGACCTCCCAAAGGGCTGGGATTACAAGCTGAGCCACCGAGCCCGGCCGACACCTGTATTTCTATTCTCAGTCGTAAGGGGAGTGGGCTGTGTGCAGAGGGGTGACTGGGCAAAGGGGGTGAGGCCTTATGGCAGTAGACAGGGGCTCAGCCAGGCCTGTGTGTTCAAGTTATCTTGTGTCCCTGCATCTTCAGAGACGTAAGTGTTCCTTCTTAACAGGTGCAGGGAGGGCACCTCTGGAATGAGGCTTCCTGGCCTGCTTCAGAGGAGAAGGACAGGAGAATGGATGCCAAGTTTTGGGGTGTCGTCCTGAGCCCCACCACTGCCCTCCCTGGCTGTGACATAGCCCCACTCATGGGTCAATTCACCCCCGCACAAATGAACACATAAAACGTCTTAATGTTCATCCCAAAGTCAGGACGGCCCCTCCCACCTTGGTGAGAGGAAACCACGTGGTTGGGTAGGGACTCGGAGCCCCCCTCCCGGCTGCTGCAGTCTGGATTGCGCATCAAAGGAACTTGGGTCAAATGAGCCACGTCCCATTTCCACAGGTCTGAAAGAGGGAATGCATCCATTTCTCACCTGGCACACCTGCTGCTCAACTACTCGGTGGGGATCTGAGAGTGAAGGAAGCAGCCCTCTGTCTGCAGTCTCCACGTGCACAGCTTGCGGGCACCCAGTCCCCAACTTCAACGTGGCGCCCAGACAGCCAGCAGCACCCCAGAGCCTGCGCAGGAGAGAGTCCACAGAAAAGTGTTGGGAGGTTTACTTTAGCAAAATGCGGGAGACTTTGGTTGGGGGATTTCTGTGGAATGTTCCAGAACCATGGAGCGATAGGCTGCATTGCACGACTCGAGTAAAGATTGCTAGTAACATGTAACATGCCTGTCGTGTTTCTGCCCACAGGACATGGGGGGCTTTTCACAGCTATTGAGCAACTCACTCAAATGCAATTGAGTCTCAGCCCAGCCTTATGAAGGCACAAGAGCCTTCGCACTCCTTATTTTTTTTTTTTATAAAGAATAATTGTTGAAACAGCCTGTCAGAGCACTAGATACATTTCTCTCTCTTAATTTGGGAATGCAACCAAATATCTCAGTATACAAAGAGCTCCCAATTCAGGGACATCCTTGGGTTCTCCCATCATGGAAATACTTGAAGTATCATCATGCAGGCTTTACGACTCCATGCTGATAGCTATTTTTGAACAGTTTGTGAGCTTATAACAATGTTTGAAACAAATCTTATGCAGACACCGATTCTACATGAGAGTTTCTTACAATAACATTTGAAATCTTTCTTGAGCCAGGTGCAGCAGCTCACACCTGTAATCCCAGTGATGACAAAAAAGCCCAACTAAAATATTTGTGGATATCAAGAGGTTTATTCTGAGCCAATGTAAGTGACTGTGGCCCGGGATACAGTCTCAAGAGGTCCTAAGACAATGTGTCTGAGGTGGTTGGGTTACAGCTTGGTTTTACACATTTTAGGGAGACAGGAGTGTGGTTTTACTGGTTTTCGCCCCTGGTCCTTGGCCAGTAACCCCCACAGCCCTGGCTACAGTCCTTTGTTACAGTGCTGGATGTATCAGGCCTCAAGGCAGTCTCAGAAACAGAATCTCTCTCACCTCCTTCCCTCCTTTCACCTGCTCCCAAGCAGGACTCTGACCTTCCCTGCCTTCTTAAGACCCTCCCAGGGCAGGTCCTGCCCTATACCTTGGAGGAAGGCATGCTGACACCATGCAGCCTTCATAAAAACCCCGGAGAACTGGGCCCGGGGTGCTTCTGGGTGGTTGAACATGTGGAGGTTCCTGTTCCCGGAGGGTGAAGCCTGTGGAGGTCAGGGAAACTCTGCCCTTCTTCCATTTCTCACCCTACACGTCTTGCTCTGTATCTTTTGCAATATCCTTGATAAGCTGGTAAATGCCGGCGTTTCCCTGAGTTCTGTGAGCCATTCCTGCAAATTCATGGAGCCCAAAGAGGGGGTCATGGAAACCTCCACTTAAAGCCGGTCGGTCAGAAGTCCTGGAGACCTGGATTTGCTTCTGGTGGGAGGGGGCAGTCTTGGGGACTAAGCACTCACCCTCTGGGATCTGACGCTATGTCCAGGTAGACAGTGTTGGAATTGAGTTGGAGGACACCCAGCTGGTGTCCACTGCTGGGCGGTGGGGAGACACCCCCCACGTTTGGCCACGGAAGCCTTCTTTTGTGTTGATGACTGTTGTGGTGGAAAGGTGAGACATCTCCAAGCAGGGACTTACAGATCATGGGTGGTTTCCTGGCAATTTGTTGAATTAAGCTCTGTCTAAAGACTCAAGAGGTCAGTAGAAATGAATACTGGAACTAAGATAAGGGTTGGAAGCCAGGGCCCTTGTGTACGTGAAGCCTCCTAGGTGACAGTCCTCAGACTGCATATGTTGCTACACAAGATTGGGCTGGAATTTGGTGTCGGGCCACAGAATCTGCTTTGTGTCTCACACTCTCTGTTTTAACGTCAGTGCCGGTCAGCTGCACCTGAATTCCAACAGGGAGAGGGGAGAACGTGTCTGCCCCCTCCCTTCCTGAAATGGCTGGAATTCAGTTTTTCAGGTTTCTCTGGCATCTCCTTGGCTCAGAGGGAGTCCATTCAGTGGGCTGGGAGGCTTAGAGTTTTATTTTTGGTTTACACCAGTGACTGAGAGGCTGAGGCGGGAGGATCACCTGAGGCTAGGAGTTTGAGACCAGCCTGTGCAGCTGTTTCTATAAAAATACAATACAATGAATTGTTTGAAATGAACTTTTAAAAGGGAGTCGCGCAGTAAATATACGCCCACATCGGGCCTCTGGCCTTCTGGCTGCAGCTAATCCGCATGGAGTTTCTGCCCTCAGTTCTAACCCTGCTTTTTCCCTCGTTATTCCCTAAAGTAGCAGAGGCTGCAGATGGCTCCTGGTTGTTAGCAGCACCCAGTAATCATCTCTGGACACGAGGGAGTGATATTTCATTAGCAAAGGTCTGGGCTTGAGTTTACTGAGGTCCTAAGCCTCCTCGCCCATTGTTGAAACCGAGGCAATGGCGTCTTTACGGTATCGCGTTTCTCTTTCGGTTCAACTTCTTTATTTAGTTGTAGATTAGCTAGCACATTCCCAAAGTTCAGGGACACTGTGCGTAGTTGAGACGGGGATCCAAAATCCAGGTCACAAGGCCCAGACCTCCCTGGCAAGACAGGACACAGCGAACAGACAGGCCAAAGCCAGCAAGACCAATCAAGACCAAGATGGCGTGGAAAGTGGAAAGTGACCTCGGCGAGTCCCTTGTGCTCATTGTATCTGAAGGATAACACGCGGGCATGTGAAAAGACACTCCCATCAGTGCCATGACAGATGACAATTACCAGCTCTTGGAAGTCACCCTATATGGTTTTAAAAGGGAAGGGACCTTCAATGCCTATAAACTCCCCGCCCCCTTCCCAGAAACCCCCTGCTTAGCGATAATCAAGAAAGAGCCATACACAAACCATGTGGCAGTGCACTTGGGCTGCTCTGCCTGGAGTCACCATCTTCCTGCTTCTCCGTTTCGTTAGTCGATGTGCCTTTCTCTCCTACTTACAGCTCATGCTTGAATTCCTTCTTGCACGAACTCAAGAACGCACTTGGCCTCTCCGGCCAAATCTCGACTCTGGGGCTTGCCTGCATCCAAGTCGCCCGGTTTGCCCAACTGCCCCCACGCTCCCCTTCGAGTGCCTGCTGGTCCTGGACACGTGCCTGCTGGTCCTGATCCTCCGCCCACGTGTCCTGCACACATAAGTAAGTGTCCTCTGTGGCTTCCATCACGCCCACGCTCTCTCTGCACAAGTGGCCACCCTCCCTGCCCCTTGCCTCTGCCTTGTTCTTTTCCCAGGCAGCGTGTCCTGCTGACCTGCCCGCCAGGGGCTGGGCAGGGCTGGATCTTCAACATTCATGGTAGGATCATGGTAGGATCCATGGCTCACGCTGGCACACTGGGCTGCCTCCACTGCGGTTCCATGCCCACCTCACTAGCAGACCTGCAGGGTGTCTGTTGGAGACTCTCTGAGGAGTGAGCGGCCTGCCGGCAGATGGCATCACAGTGGATGCACGCGACTGCCCAGGTGCCTCGAGTGCTGGTTCCCCGAGGTGCAGGCTCCCCGAGGTGCAGGCGTCGCCATCCCGAGGTACTCACCCATCCATAGAAGAGGCAGCTCTCACGCAAGTTTTCAAAAAGATAAAGTTGGCATGTGAAATTTATCCTTGCTGTTTTTACACTCATTTCTCCGTCATGGTCTGAGGTTTTAAGTGAGAATTTGTGTCAAACCACCAGGCTGCCGGAAGGCCTGGGGCTTGCCAAGTACCTGGAGATGCACCGGGCAGAAATGGAGATTTTTGGAACTCCAGGAGCCAAAGGCACCCCCCCCCCACACACACAAAATTTAGGATGAAAACTGAACCCCCAGGGGATGAAAACAGCAGCCCCCCAAATGGAAGCTGTACCACCCCCCAAAATGGAAACTACAACACCCTCCAAGATGGGAACTGCACTACCCCAAGGATGGAAAATCCAATCCCCTCAAAGACAATAACTGTACCCTCAAACATGGAAACTACAACACCCCCAAAGATGGGAACTTCAACCCCTCAAGGATGAAAACGAGAACATCCCCAAAGATAGCAATTGTGCCCCCCAAGCATGGAAACGACAACACCCCCAAAGGTGGCAGCTGCATTCCACCAAGCATGGGAACCACAAGACCCCCAAAGACGGCAACGGCACCCCCAAGGATCCAAGGATGAAGCAACAACCCCAAAGATGGCAATTAAATCCCCCTGAACACTCACAAAGATGGCAACGCCACCCCCTCAAGGATGGAAACAACACCCCCAAAGATGCCAACTACACCCCCCGGGATGGAAATGACGGCGCCCCTAAAATGGCAACTGCAATCCCACATCCTATGCATAATGGCCACTAGAAGTCTTCACCCAGGAAGGCCCAAGCCTGCACCCAGACGACTGGTGGGGCTACATGAACGATATTTTACAGATTGAGGTAGAAACTGGGTGGGTGGGGTGGGGAAGGGTCCGTCCAGGTGGGGAGTCCAGGTACAGGGGGCTGCCAGCCGTCTGCCTCCTGCACGCACGGGCGCCTGCCCTGTGCTGACCGTCTCATTTTCCCCAGGGAGCTGCTACCCCTTCCTGCATTTGCTGGCTGTTTCTTCCATCCCTGTGACCCTACCTGTGCAGACATTTTCCTTACTTCACTCCTGTCTAATATGGCTTTTTCCCCAAGGTTTTAAAATCATCTCTCTCTTTTAAATCGCATTTTATAATGTGGCTGTCTCTTCACCACGATGGGATCTTTCCCGGAAAACCCCACTAAAGTCACCTCTTGGGGGAAAGGCAGTCTAAACCCATGAGAACGTGGGGTCATAGAATTTTGCTAAGAAAATCCGCCATTGCTTCCTGATACACAAATCTTCCATCAGGCTGCAGGAGACAGGGGACTAACGCACAACTTGCCTGGAAAACCTATCAGTGTCCCTGAAGCATCTTCCTACCCCGGTTTCTATCCTCAAGTTGCTTGGCAAAGCATTTCCACCAGTCTTGACCCCACACATCAGTGGGCGAATGACTGGGATCTGCTGCAGGAGGGTCGCGGGCCTTGCAACCTCACCCTCTTACCCGGGGACTCACAGGACTTTCTAACCATGATGCGTTCCGAGGGCCCTACAAGGGCCTGGGTCTCCGTGGGCTGCGCTGCAGAAGACTGAGCCGCTGCTTGCTGGAACAGCTTTACTGGGTCACAGTTTACTTCCGTGAAATTCACCCATTCTGAGAGCACCATGCTCATGGGACCAGCCGTGTTGGTGGGGACCACGGAGGAGGCCGGCTGCCACCATGATACATGGGGACTGGTGCCACGTCCTCCTAGTGCTTGTGACTGAAGGGGCAGCGTCTATCTGTGGAGGCAGGGCTCTTCCAGCCCTTCCTTGGGAGGCCTAGACCTGACCTTTTTCTCTTATCCAAATTCTTAAGACGCTTGGGGAGTCCCATCCAATTAAGGACTCATCGGTCGGGTCTTACTACCCTCTTACCCAAATGCTGAAGTCTGTTTTCCAACCTGACTCTGACATATCATCACACAGCAGGTAAAGAAGGAAATCTGTAAGTATTTTATAACCCTGTGAAGCCATCCCTTGGGGACACTCAGACTCCAGGAACCTCGTAAGACACCTACCTATCTGAAGTCGGCCACATCCTGGACTTAGTCTACCTACCAACAGAGCTGGAATTTCCAACCCCCTTTTCTCAACAAAGCATCTTTACTGATTTCCAGATTCCTTAGATGGGAACTACCAATTACCAGTCAATCCATTTTTGAATCCACCTAAGACCTACAGGCCCCCGGTTGGAAATGTCCCTCCTTCCCGGGCCAAACCGATGAAAATCTCACACACTGATTTGTGGTTTCTTGTCACTTCTGCCTTTCTAAAATAGATGCAATAATCAAGCCACCATTCAATGAGCTGGGCACAGGTCCTCAGGACCTCCTCGGGATGAGTGTTCCCAGGCCTAGGAACTCAAGTTTGCTTAGGAATAAACCATCTTAAAAATATCCTACAGAGCTTGGCATCTTTCGTCTACAGCTTCACTGAGATTGTGTCTTTATTCAACTGCACAGCCCTGGACCCCCAAGGCTTGCCTGGGAACTTGGGTAAGAAGATCCCAGGTTCATTTTCATGACCTTTAGCTGAAATGTGAGATCTCCTTTTACTATAATGACAGACATGGCATTGGTGTGTGCGGCTCACCCTAAAAATCAGTTGCTTACGCATCACTTTGCGGCTGTGACTGACACTGAAAGTTCTGTTTTGTTTATCACAACCTCAAAGTGACGCCTGTTATCCCACCTGCTGCAAAGTCCTGTCATGGAGTGAGTTCACACGGAAGGACATTGACATCGCAACTTTGCTTCTTAAGCATTTAGATAATTTCAATGTAGATGCTATCTTCGAAATTTGTTTTGTTTTCTGTATTAGAAACACATCCCAAGACGAAACCCGAGTGCCGAGGGGCTGGGGTGCAGAATGGCCAGGAGCCCTTGAACGGCCTCTTCGAGAGGGTCCCGCACCTGCCCAGGACCCGGCCTCCCTTCTGCTCTCCCTCATCTGCCTAGGCCCCGGGAGTGCTCCCCCTCCCCACCTATCCTGCAGTTCCTCCTCCTGCTGGGTCCAGGCCCAGGTGAGGGGGCGGCTCCCCGTGAAAGCCCACCCACCCACCTACATTACCATTCTGTTTCAAAAAGTGCAAGCCAAGAATGACACTGTGTGTGTCAAAGCAGGAACGGTGTCTCCCTGTCTGGGCAGCAGCACCTACTGTTCTAGACGGTTTGATGGCTTGGCAGTAAATATCCACGTTGTTGCTTCGCTTCTGAAGGTGCCTTTTTTTTTAAGAGACAAGGTGTTGCTATGTTGTCTAGGCTAGTGTTGATCTCCTGGTCTCAAGCAATCCTCCTGCTTCGGCCTCCCAAAGTGCTGGGGTTACAGGTGCGAGCCACCTCACCTTGCTCCTGTCTGCTGCTCTCAAGGCTCTGATGACCTGTTATCCACAGGCCCCTTGGGGTAGGGATGGAGGAGGTCCCAGTTGTGGGGCTCCCCCTGCAAGACCCGTGGTCTCTGGAGGGCCAGCAACGCTTTTATTCTCCTTTTTGGTTTCAGGAAAACGCGCTTCAAGTCGTAGCTATTATTCAGATGATTTAGTAGGGACACACTTCTAGTTACCTGAAATGGTTTTCTATTTTTATCTTACAAAACGCAATTCACTGTGTTTATTTTCTAAGGAAGGGTGGTCTGAGAGCCGGGTTTACCGTAAGGTTCTCTGAACACACACACCCGCTGCGTGTGGTGTGTTCTCTCCTGACAGACCTCATTACCTTGGTTAGCTCGTGGGGAAACACTGGGCTAAAATAACTGAGGATAGGTAAAAACCCAGTCTCTTACTGACACGTGCCAGGAAATGAGGGCGCTTGTTAGACAAGCTCTGCTTTCAATATCCCTCCACCAGCGCGGGTCTGGATTAACTGTGGTGAGACGCCCCATCCTGCATCCAAGTCCCTTGGTTGGCCAGACTGCCCCACCCTCCCCTTAGAGTGCCTGCTGGGCCTGGATCCCTGCTCCTCCCACGTGTCCTGCACAGGTAAGTAAGTGTCCTCTGCGGCTTCTATCACGCCCACGCTCTTTCTGCACAAGTGGCCACCCTCCCTGCCCCTTGCCTCTGCCTTGTCCTTTTCCCGGGTTGCGTGTCCTGCCGCCCTGCCCGCCAGGGGCTGGGCAGGGCTGGGTCTTCAAGATTCACGGTGGGCTCATGGTAGGATCCATGGCTCACGCTGGCAAGCCACAGGTTGGGCCGTGGGATCCCATAGGAGGTTATTAGGTCAACCCGGATGCAGGCGCAGGCTCAGCCTGCAGGGGCCCTGGTGCCACTCGGGGCTGGGGACACGACAGAGGACAGAGGAGAAGACACGTGGGACACACGTGGGACAGTGTCACAAGCTCCGCTCCCTGAAGATGCCACGGCGGCAAGGGGGTCCCGTGGCCCAAGTGAGGAGTGTGAGGAGTCTGACCCAGGAAGACCTTTCCACCAGACAGCAGACGTGCTTCTGAAAACCCTGCGGCTGAGAATCATCTGGAAAGGTGTCTCCAACGCCTGGCAGGGGGCTTTCTTCACCCTCTTGGCTGGAAACAGAGATGAGCTGGGAAATTCGCTCTCTTTGTTTAAAAACTGCACCCTGAACTTCTGGTTTGTGGGGTCGGGGTGTTGGAATCACAGAAGTGGAGAAGAACGGGCCGTGTGGTTTGGATTTGGATGGGAGACAAGAAGCCCATCTTGGCCCACGGGATCAGCTGCCAGGACCTCCACGGTCCTTCGGCAGAGTCTGGCCCAGGCCAGGGTGTTCTCGGATGCTGCTCCAGGGGTCTCCATGCAGGGGCGGAGGAGTTCGGAGAAATCCCGCTGGAAAATGAATTCTGAGCTGGGCATGGTGGCTCACGCCTGTCATCCCAGTGCGTTGAGAGGCAGAGGCGAGAGGATGGCCTGAGCCCACAGGTTCGAGACCAGCCTGGGCAACGTGGAGAGACTGAGTCTCTACAATAAATCAAAAAATTAGCCAGGCATGGTGGTGCGTGCCTGTGGTTCCAGTTACTTGGAAGACTGGGGCGGAAGGGCCGGAGCCCACCAGGTCGAGGTTGCAGTGCTGTGAGCCTGCCCCAGTACTCCAGCCTGGGTGACAGAGTGAGACTCTGACTCAAAAAAAAAAATGAATTTGGGTCATTCCTGCTCTTTTCCCTAAAAGTAATTTTAGTTCACAGACAGAAGAAGGGCCAGGACAGCAGCCCAAGGCCCGATTGAAAGGGGCACAAGCACAAATCCTGGAGGCAAGTGTCAGTCAGGTGCCCCAGGCAAGAGCCCCCCGGGAAGAAGCCCTCCCGTCTGGGGAGGTAGCGTCACAAGAGGCAGAGTCTCTGGGCAGGCCTACTCCCTAGGGTTCGCAGCGGGTGCTGTGTAGATCAGGGTCCCCATATGTGACTGGGGAGGGCGGGCTGGAGCTTTCAAGGTCGCAGCTGAGCCAGCGTGGTGTCTACACTGGGGGCCAGATGGAAATGCCAGTGCGGAGAGTGGGAACGCCCTCCCGCCTGCTCCCTGGGTGCTCAAGGCCGTCTTCGTCCAGCGTCGCGGCAGGGGGCGGGAGGGATGGGAGGGACGAGCCTGGGACTCACACCCCTCTGCCCCAGGGCACCTGCAGGGCGTCCCGCAGGGCGTCCCGCAGGGGAGGAGAGGAGAGTGCAGGGTCCCGGTGCAGCCCCAGACGGCCGCAGTGGTGCCCTGGCACTGGCCCTGGTTCCCTTCCCGTCTCTTAGCCCCAGGCGGTGGCTATGACCTCTTCCTGCGCCGTGCTGGCCTGCGTCTGGGACAGCCAGGCGCCTGACTCACTCATACACACAAACACACCACACGCGTGCGGCACACATCACATCACACACATTACGTACATATCACACTCATGCACACACCTGCTTGAGTCTGGAATGGCCAGACACCCAATACATCACATGCCACACTAACATACACACTACACACTGGCATCACATATCACACACATTACATAGACGCTCATACATACCACACATATACACAGTCCACACACATGCTCACTACACACATACACACACCACACATACCATAATCTCATACGCCACACATACACCACACATGCCACACACCCGTACACACATACCACATGCACCACACATATCACACATATACACACTTATACACACATACCACACACACACCCCACATACACACACCTAGTCATATACACACCACATGCCACATACAAATCACACTCATACACTCACTCCATGCATCACATACACGCATACACACATGCATGCAACATACACACTACATACCACTCATATACACTGCACACTACACATCATGTATCACATGCACACACATCACACATACCACACACATCACACACTCATACACACACCACACACACTACATGCATACTCCTACATGCACCACACACCCCATATTACACATCGCACACATCACACTCTTAGGCACACACTACACACACATACACACTACATGCACACACACACCACACATACCATACTGACATACACCACACACACACCCCACATGCATCACATACTCACCTAGTCATATACACCCCATATGCCACACACATCACACTCACACATACACAACACTACACATCACACATCGCATGCATGCACATCCCACACATACCATAAACATCACACACACTCATGTACACGCCACACACATACACCATACGCACCACACATTACACATCACACACACATCATACTCATACACACATTACACACACATCACACACTATACACACCATACATCACATACCACATGCAGACTCATCACACACACAAAAGTCACATACCGTACAGAGCACAACACATACATACACTCGACACACACACCCCACGCACAAACACACCACACACACACATACTTCACACACATCACACTTCACACACACTCACACACCAGACATGAACATATAGACACTGCACACATATCAAACACACACCACACACACCAAACACACAATACCCGCAGTACACGTGAACATGCACGCACATGTGTGTCTCTTTCATGTTAAGGACTGCCATTCTTTGCTCATGACTGTTTTTCTTCCTAAAAGTCCTCAGGGTGGATTTCTGGAAGGTAAGCTTGCCGGCCTCTGGGGCTCTCGAGCATTTAGGCTGTTTCTGAATTGTTGCTCCTGGCACGACAGTGAACACACGTGTGCACAGACTGCCCAGCGCTGTGCCACCGTCTTGCACCGTGTTCTCAGTGCCCGCCTGGATCTTTCCAGGTATCCTCCCTCTATCTGCCTCTGCGGTGGTGTTTCTGGACGCCGTTTTGCTGACCGTCTTCTCGGTGTCCGTGTGGGGCATGGAGCCGGGAAAACACGGTGTCGTGTCTCACCAGAATTCCCCTCTGCCCAGCCCGGCTTCGAGGGGCAACATGTCACACAGTCCCTGCGGCCAAGGTCTCAGCCACGGTCTGCGTGAATTCACATGCGCAGAAGGGACACGGTGCGCTCCGTGCACGCCCCGCAGGCACTGCTGAAGACGTGTCACGACATCCAGGACCTGAGATTTTCGCAGCGATGTCCTCTCTCCCCGGGGAATCCCCGGGTTGTTCCTCACTTGGATTGAAAGTAGGAGCCAATACTCACCTGGGAGGAAACGGGTGCTTCGGGACTGTGGTGCCCCCTCGGAAGTCACCCCCGGGGACTTGCTTGCCAGAGGCTGGGCTCCAGGTGCAGCGGTAAGGAGGGCTCCATCCGTAATGACCAGGCAGCTGGAGAGGCTGGACAGACCGAACTCGGTGTTAGTCACAGCAGACATGGGTCTGCGAGCCCAGGTGGATCCGTGGCCTGGCGAGTCCGTGCTGAAAGAGGCCCTGCCCTTCCAGCGAGGTGGGAAACAGACAGGTATGCCGTCAGGTGTTGGCTGCAGCAGGCAGCAAATTGCTCTGGCAGCCTCGAGCTTCCCTCGGAGGGCACGAATGTCTTGGGGACATGGCCTTGAGCTGTTGGAAGCCATGTTTGCTTGTGCTCAAGTCTTCACAGACTGAAACCAGGGCCCCGGGTGAGGAGGAACTCAGAGGAACCTGGCTAGAGTTTGGTCCAGGAGACAATCTCTGCCACTTGCCGGAGGTCCAAAAGACTGGTTAAAAACTCAAAGAAGACGGTGGCTGTTCATCTTTTTTTTTTTTGTTGAGTTGGAGTCTCACTCGGTCGCCCAGACTGGAGTGCAGTGGCCGCTCCCGGCCACCGCAGCCTCGACCTGCTGGGCTCCGGCGATCCTTCCGCCTCAGCCTTCCGAGTAGCCGGAACTACAGGCTGCGCTACCACGCCCGGCTGATTCTTGGATTTATTGTAGAGATGAGGTCTCACTGCCCAGACGGGTCTCGAACCCGCGGGCTCAGGCAATCCACTCACCTCAGCCTCCCAAAGGCGCGGGATGACAGGCTGAGCCACTGAGCCCGGCTGCTGTTCATCTTGAAACACTAAGGCAAAAAGGACTCAAAGAGACGATGAGAGCCCGCGTTGGCTGAGAGTCCACGGACGAGTCACAGAAGCCACGAACATCACGCACCATGTCTGGCAGATGCACACCCAAAGCAAGAACTCCGGGGATGGGCTGCATCTTTCAAAAATCGAGAGAGCAGAAGCAGAAGCAAACATGTTATTTTTAACAACACACTCCCTTGGCAGCCTGGGGATGTCAGATCCTACAGAGTACGATGTTTTTCTTGTGGCACATTTTAAATAATCACGTACTTGACAAAATTGCAAACCTTATGAAAATCCCCAAAGTTGACCTTTTACAAGCTACCGTTTCTTACCACAATCCTGTAAAAGTTAACATGACCGGAGAAATAGCGACTTGGAGATTAAGTACCACTCTTCTAGGTAAACCCTGGATCCAAGAGAAAGTCGCAAGCAAATGTCACGGTATCCAGAAACTAAGGAACAGAGAATGCAGTTACGGGACACAGCGAGCTGCATCACTCACTCCCATCATGGCGAGCTCCGTTAGGGATGGCATGTGTCCCCAGCCAGGACACCGTTCCGGGCTGTTCCCGGAGCGTCGGAACGAAGACTCCCTCCTGTTCTTTCCCCCTTGGATGCGACCGGTGACCTGTCACGTTGAGACTGCAGTGGACGTCGTTTCAGGCTGAGCTAGTAACACGCAGGCCAGAAAGAAGCAGATTCTGGGTGATGTCATGAAGTCTGGATTCACGGTTCGGTCTCCAGACTCAGGCAGCCGCATCACCCAGACGTCTCCACCTGAGTGTCCCACAGGCCCTGGGACTCGCAGATCTGCCAGGGAGAGATGTGATCTTTTCTGAGGTTCACCAACACTCTCTTCTCTTCGCTTCTGTTCCAGGGTCTCACCAACGTCTGCCCCGTGGCTCAAAGCACCATCTTTGGTTCCTCTCTGTTTGTGTCAATATCTGGTTAATGGATGAAGTGTGCTCATTCTACTGTAGGTTTGTCACAATCCTGCAGTTCCTGGTGAAGATGCATCGTCTCCAATGACAGTGACTCGATGCTCCGGGGTTACCTGCTTCCAGCCCGCTCTCGTGGTGCTCACACAAGCTGCCTCTGCTGTGAATTGACTCTGTCCCTCTCCTGTTAAGGCCCTCCATGGCTCGCCACTGCCCTCAGACCGCTTTACACCCAGGGCTGCACCTGGGCTGGCCAGGGTTTACTTTTCTGGGGCCCAGGGAGACTTGTTCCAAAGGGACCCCAGGACTCCACTCCGGACTGCCAGCGGGACCTCCGGGTGGGCCAGTCTCCCTGTTCTGCAGGAGGCTGCACCAGTCCTCACTGAACCCAAGACTCCGGACTGGGGAGCTGCTCCCCCCCAAACAGCTCCCAGGGCCCAGGACCCTCCCCAGGACAATAGCCCATCCTGCGTGCCACCAAGCACCCCCCACTGGGCTCCTCCCAGGGGCTATGGGAGGACGAGAAGCCAGCATCTCTTCATCTCTTTCCGCCCCTTCACTTGTAGGGCTCCCTAAGACGACCGGCCTCCTGATTCCTACCTCACAGCAGCTCTAACAGGAACGAGGGCTTAAAAGCATGATGTCACAGCTTAGGGGTCACACTGGGGTGCCAGCTTTGCCCTGTGGAGGTCTCTGCTTTCTTTTGGTTCAACTGCCGTCTTTGAAGGGTCTTCGGAACTGAAGCACAAGCCCCCTCATAGCTGCAAGAAATGGCGCTGCGACCACAGGCCAAGAAGGGGTGGGGACCCTCAGGCCGGGAGGTGGGTGCAGCTTGGTGCCAACACCTTGCAGGACACCGGGCACCAGCCCAACTGAGGAGCCATGCGCCCTGCCCTCTGAGGTTCCCAGGGCTAGCCCTGAGCTCATCTTGCACGTCAGAGGAGAGCGTGTGTGCAACTCGAAGCCAGCCTTCGAGGCACCCCCACCACAGCTGAATCGTGTCTCCTTCAGGCCACGCAGAGGCGAGCCCACCCCCCACCACACCCAGGCGGAGTCCTGTCTCCATCTGACAAGATCTTGGTTCCCAGTTCCGACTTGGGCCCAACCGGGGAAAGCCAAATACGCTCCCCTGACCAACCCCACAGTACGTCCAGTTCCGAGCCAGCAGCTCCAGCTCCCCCAAACCAGTCTCCATCAGAACAAGCCTGATGCCTCCTCCCTCTACTACGAGGACCGCCCACGTCCCGCCTGCCTTTGGTTTACCCCAGACACACATGGTGATGCTGATGCCCTTGCTAGCGCTGGCACCACAGAAACAGCCGTTGCCATTCCTTACAGGCTGCTTGTGTTTATCTCCACACGACACGGGGACAGGGGTTCCCACCCGACTGTTTCTGCCATGACATAGCCCTAGGACATGGCCAGGCTCCCAGCGCTGACAAATGAATGACTGGCAGAAACCGAGAGCTTCAGTGCTCAGCTTCAGGGGAAAGAGGGATGGATAAGCCATGGCTTATTCAAGCGATGGCAATGGCCACTTGCTGCAGCCACAGACATGAATGAACTGGGCCTCAAAACACCGAGGTGGATGAACCTCGAAACTGTACTGGTGACGGAAGACAGCGATTTGCAGAGGACGACGCACCGTGACGCCATTACCCTCCGTGTTAAAACCCACATGCAGTGAGGTTCATGCATGCACAGCTAAGGCATAAACCGCATCCAGGAAAGAACCTCCCCCAACCTTCCCACTGTGGCTGTCTCCAGGGGTGAGAGCAGCTGGGGAAGGAGCTTCATATCATGTATTTTTCTTTAAGAAGTAAGGTCTAAAAAACATGACAAAAGATTTGTTAAGTCCGGAGATGGGGATAGGGGTCCCTGGGAGGCTGCTATCATTATTATTTTACTTTTCAGCATGTTTGACCTATTTTGAAATGGAAAAATCATAATATAAAATAACACTGATGAAATGATCCAAATTCAGGTCCGATGTGGATGCCGCTTGGTGACAGCAAGGGGTGGTGATGTCGTGGTCGGGACCGCAGGCCGAAGCGCGCAGCCGTGAATGCCCCGTGTCTGCTGTCTCCTCACCCGCCCCCCTCGGCCCCAGGGGCTCATTTATCCCTGAGAAACCGCTCTGGACGGTTTCGAGGGCCGAGTCCCCGAGCAGTTCCTCCTTCTCTGCTGTGGCCACTCCCTGACCCATGGCCTCGCCCAAGGGGTGTGAAAATCTGGAAGGAAGGCTGGTAGGGAGTATGGGACTCGGAGGGGCTGGTGGCCTGGTGGGCAGGAGGTCCCTCCCCTTGTGCACGCCTGGCTGGGCTTCAGGTCTCACTTGGCCTTGCGGGGACTGCGGGCATGTGCCTAGCCACCGAGGGGCCCAAACCAGCTGCAAGGACCGAAGCGTGCCGTACACACACAGTACACACACAGAAACATGTACACACGTGTACGCCCATACGAGTGGCCCACACATTACCGTGTGATTGTGTTTATACAACATTCCGGAAGGGGAAGGATCTTAAGGCCCCAGAGCAGATGGGAGGACGCCAGGTGTGGGGTGGGCAGAGGCGTTTTCTGAGGTGACCGAAGTGCTCTATATCCATGCGCTGCATTGGGCATACATGACCAGACACTCTTCCTCGAGGCTCGTTGCACCGTGTGCATGCAAGGAGTGAGTTTTATTATGTGCACATTGTCCCTCAGTCATTGACGCCCAATTTTTAATTTTTAAAAAGTTTTTTTTGAGTGGGAGTCTCACTCTGTCCCCAGACTGGCGTGTAGTGGCTGCTTCTGGCCACCGCAGCCTCGACCTGCTGGGCTCCGGCGATCCTTCCGCTTCCGCCTCCGCCTTCCAAGTAGCTGGAACTGCAGGTGCGTGCTACCACGCCCGGCTGATTTTTGATTTATTGTAGAGATGAGGTCTCGCCAAGTTGCCCGGGCGGGTCTCGAACCCGCGGGCTCAGGCAATCCACTCACCTTAGCCTCCCGAAGCGCGGGATGACAGGCTGAGCCACCGAGCCCGGCTTGAAGCCCAAATTTAATGAACCAGGTTTTCTAATGGTGAAAAGGAGCATCCGGCACTCTCTTGTTAAAGCCACTCGAGTCATGCTTTTGTGCATTTCCTTGACTAGGGTTTCTACTGGGGATGGACCTTTTTTGTTATGTTTATTGCAGCCACTCACCACATAACGGTGTTTCAGTCAACAACAGATGCCGTACACCATGGTGGTCCTAAAAATTATGAGGAACCTGAGGAATTCCTACTGCCTAGTGACTTCATAGTGGTGTCCCGAGATAGCATAACATGCTACTCACAGGTTTGTGGTGACGCTGGTGTAAACACACCCACTGTGCTGCCAGTCCTATAAAAGTCTAGCACACACAGCTGTGTAACAGAGCCCGGGTCACTGGTGCGACTCTCAGTCCCAGGTCAAAAGCCTGAGAACCCAGGGCCACCGGTGTAAGTTCTGGAGTCCCAGGGCCAGCAGCCTGGACTTGTCGTTCAAGGACAGGACAGGTAGAGTGGGTCCCAGCTCCAGCAGATGGACGATACATTTGCCTTCCTCTGTGGTTCTCTCCAATCCCAGGGCTGACTGGATGTGGGGGAAAGGATGCGTCCCCAGTTCACTAAGACTCACACCCCTCTGGAAACACCCACACGGACACTCCCAAAACAATCCCTTACCAGGTTTCTAGATATTCCTCAATCCAGTCAAGCCGGTACCTAAAACACCATCGCAAGTGACATTGTCATGTTGCCCTGGTCATCAGTGTCGGCCAACCTGACCTGTATGAAATTGTGCCTCACTGGAATTTTTAAACTCACGATTTTAATTTTCTAGCTTGCATTTCCCTGATTACTCGAAAGGGCCGCCACCCTGTCACAGTTGCTGCCCATCTGACTTTCGTTTCTATGAGTGCAATCTTCGTACCTTTTGCCCATTTCTGTTGAGTGTTTTTTTTTTTCGTATTCCTCTGGAGGAGTTCTTGACATATTCTGGATACTAGTCCTTAGCTGGTCACATGAACTGAAATATCATGTCTCATTGTCTCATATTGGACTTTTAAAACTGTTTTAATATGCCTCATAGAATCTTTCATTCTTAACATAATAGAGTTCATCAGTTTTTGCGTGAGCTTTTTGTCTTCTCCAAGAATTCTTCTCCAACCCTGGTGACCTGTAAGTGCCAGGCAATAATTTCTTACACAAATTTCAGAGTTTGCTTTTTGCATTTAGGTCTTTGATCTAGAATACATTCCTTTTTGTGTAGGGAGTGAGGTAGAAAACAAATGTATCCATTTTTCTATCTGATAGAAAAATTGTCCAGCACCATTTACTAAGAGCTGATGTCTCTCTAGCAATGTATGTCACTTCTGTAACACACTGTCACATGTATGAGTAACATGTAAAGAAGTCTTTTTCCAGACTATTTTCTTCACTGGTCGATTTAGCCAAGCACATTTTGAAAACAAATGCGTCTTTAAAACCAACATGTTCTACTTTAAGTATTTTATGTTTTATGCTGCTGTGTGTGCAAATACATTATGCCACGTTGAGAAATTGCATTCTGTGTCACAATAAACTAGTCCTAAAGTATCAGTCTCGTTCATCTGGGTAGCAGAGCTGAGAACTGGAGAAGGTCGTCTTTTTTTTGTGCCCCTGAGTTGCTTGAAGGCCACAGGGCCAGGGCTGTTTTCTCTCACACCTGGTAGTGATCTTACGAGGAATTGAGAAACTTGGAGGTCACCCTCCTAGGAAACCAGTCAGTAAGTATTGGATTGAGAAGCAATTTATGCATGCCTGCAGAATGAGCTTATTCTTAATAAGTAAGACATGGTACTGCAAGTCCCGAGAAATGTCATCTATCCTGTTGTCTGTGTTTTTAAAATTTTTTTATTTTAATTTTTGTTTTTAGAACTCCCTCACTTTTCTTAACTGGGCATCCCGTCATGGAATTTCTCATGGCAAGCTTTTGAACTATTGAGTCATGTACCCAGTTTTTAAAATTCACATGGGGAAATCTCTCCGGTGAGTGTGTGGCACACCTTGGATTTATTTTTTTGTTGTTTTGTTTTTGTTTTTGTTTCTGTTTTTTGAGTTGAAGTCTCACTCTGTCGCCTAGACTGGAGTGCAGCGGCCGCTCCCGGCCACCGCAGCCTCGACCTGCTGGGCTCCGGCGATCCTTCCACCTCAGCCTTCCGAGTAGCCGGAATTACAGGTACGCACTACTATGCCCGGCTGATTTTTTGATTTATTGTAGAGATGAGGTCTCACCAAGTTGCCCAGACGGGTCTCGAACCCGCGGGCTCAGGCAATCCACTCACCTCAGCCTCTCAAAGCGTGGGATTACAGGCTGAGCCACTGAGCCCGGCTTGGATTTGTTTTAATGTATGAAATAAGAGAAATAATCACTCTATTTTTTCTTTTCCTACTTTATATGTTTTGGGAATTAGATGTGACAGCACTGGTGTGGTGGGCTGGTCTGGAGGTGATCTCCCCACAGTTCCCCAGGCGTTCACGCCTGGGTGTGACACCTCCTCCGAGTGTGTAGGCGACCTGCAGCTAGGGCAGGGGCACCTCTCCAGAGTGGGACTACCCCATCGCAAGCTGACTCGCTCAGTCAAGCCGCCGCCGTCAGGCCCATGCCTGCAACGACACAAACTCCTTCCGCGGCCTGAGGAACGTTCCCAGCCAAGCCCCAGTGACATCAGGATGTCAGCCTGGGAGTCATGTGCAGAGGACCCTGGGCGGATCTTGGACTCGGGCTCCCAGAATCTGCGAGGTGTTTTCAGCAATGCTGTCCGTGGTCATTGTGAGGCAGCTGTAGAAAGTGTGGATCCCGCATGAATCCCAGGTGATTCCTGAAGCCCCTTTTCTGGCTCATGTGGACGTTGCTGGCCTGCCCACCCATGCCACCAAGTGTGCACCAGGGTGGGCTCCCTGAGAATGTGCCGACCCCCTCCCAGCCCACAATGTCAGCACACGTTGAAGGCTCATGGGGACTCCAAGCAGGCAGAGTTCCACTTCCCTACTGTTTCTTGATCTCAGAATCCAGTCACCTGAACCTGCAGCTCCAGCAGGGGCCCTCACTGTCCGGTTCCCTGTGGTGTCCCCAGAGCTGGCAAGCCAGTATATCACAGGCCCAGGAGATGTTTGCTGAGAGAATGGGTGAACAGACACAGAGTGGTCACCCCCCAGTTCTCAGCTGCCAGAGTTCTCTGCCTCAGTCCCCGAGGCAAGAGTTTTTGGGACGTCATCTCACTCAGTCACCAGCACAGTCCCCCTAGGAGGGCGGCACTGACCTCGAGGGACAAATGGAAACCGAGGTTCCCAGGGTGTAGTGACAGCGCTTCTGTTTAAACATATTTAAAATACTCAGAAATGCGTGTACACGCATATTATGCACACGCGGACAGCAGATTTTATACATAAATGCAGACATAAAATTGTTTTTTTCACGCAGAATGCAGCTCCATTTCGTCACAAGACGGACATCCTCTTCCACCGGCGCTGACCCCTTCCCAGGAGGGGACTCGGGAGGCCCCAGGCGCCTCACCTGCGCGTCCTGCCCCCTGCAGTCGCCTCCGTGGCCTGCAGGTGGCGCCCGCGGCCTGTGGCCGGCGGCCTTCGCGCCGCCCCCGGGGCAGGTGCGTGGGGACTCCGGCGTCCTGGGCTCTTGGGGACGCGTTTTCTCGGGTCCTGACAGATGGGCGGGCGCCTCGCGGTCGACTCCCCGTCTGTGGGTTGTTTAGAGGGAAGGGACGTGCTCACGGGCTTCGTTCCCGGCAGCGAGGAGGAACCTCTCTGCTACCCAAGGGGGATTGCTGGGAAGGGCGGAGACTGTCCAGTCCGCCCGCTGCTTGGCGAGGACGTGGCCGGGAGAGCCGGGCATTCACGGGTGCTGCCTCTGGGGCGCGGCCCTGCCCGTCTCACCCCGGCCCAAGGAGGGGGCTGCGAGGACACACCTCTCAGAGAAGAGACAACGGCTGAGAAGGCCACCACTCCACAGGAGGACAAGGGCTTGGGCGGCTCCTGGCCGGAGTCAAGAGCAGAGGCTGCCCTGCAGGGTCTGAGGCTAGCCCGTCTCCACATCAAGCCCTAGAAGACCGGAGCAGACATCTCCGTGGACTTCTTCTATTGCTGTTTTGTTGTTGTTGTTGAGTTGGAACCTCACTCTGTCGCCCAGACCGGAGTGCAGTGGCCGCTCCCGGCCACCGCGGCCTCGACCTGCGGGGCTCCGGTGACCCTTCCGCCTCAGCCTTCCAAGTAGCTGGAACTACAGGCGCGCGCTACCACCCCAGATCATTTTTGATTTATGGTAGAGATGAGGTCTCGCTAAGTTGCCCGGGTGGGTCTCGAACCCGCAGGCTCAGGCAATCCACTCACCTCGGCCTCCCAAAGCGCTGGGATGACAGGCTGAGCCACCGAGCCCGGCCTCTATTGCTATTTTCTGTTTAATTTTATCGTAAGAAGAAGCAACCACAAAGCCACAAAGATGCGCTCACACCTCATTGTGGGCGGTGCCCCTTGCCTCTGGCAACCTGTGGCATGACCTCTGGGCACAGATATCTCACCCACAACAGGTCCCTCCTGTTGAGGACATGGTAGACCCTGGGACGGCCACCACCTGCAGCCTGGGGTGAGTGCTGGTGGCTTTGAGGGGCCAAGGGCTGTATGGCATAGGTATGGGGGCAGAGGTGGGAGGAAGGAACCAGAGGTCTCTGCTCTATAAATAATATCTATGCCTGGCATCTTCTAGAGCCAGCCCTAGAAAAGCATCAGCAGAAATGGGATCCCACCAAACGAGACAACTGTTGGGTATGCTGTCCTATACACAAGCAGGTGTGAACGCTGGTTTCCACAGGGTTCACAGACGAGGAGCAGCTCAGGGGATACCCAAGACAGCTTCCCATGAGGCCAAGAGGCATGGACGGCCGTTCCTAACTTACCCAGCTCGACGAGTATGGACTGCTGGGGAGGTCAGTGGCTGACACCCTCTCTCTTGGCATCACATAGCCTAAATGAGTCAGTTACTGTAAACCTAGAAATTGACCAGGAGATAGAGTCCCTTTTTCAATTAAATCCAAGTGCTGGCCAGAAGCTAGCAGAAGTCGTCATAAAATATTGAGGGAGACAAACACGACGGGTTAAATTGCAATAATTTTAATAGTAATGAAACCACAGGTTTACATTTGCATGGCGAGGAAACGCGTGTGGAAGTAGAGGGGCTGGCTTGTAAGGTGTGAAGTGTGACTCCGGCCATGAACTCCTCCTCAGGTGTCTGGGACTGGCATGCTGCCTTAAAACTGTCCATCACTCATATGAGACCATCGACTGTTTATAATTTAGCTACGAAACAGTCAAATTGATATTGTCAAGGTAACTTTAAACCCTTTTCAGCCGGACCACTGAGCAGGGCATGTTTTAATTTTGCAGATTCGGCTGCGGACAGACTTCCAGACCCTTCTCCTGATCCCTGCCCTCATGTCCCCCCTCACGAGCCTACTCAGAGGTTTTGTTTCCATAACACGTGGCGGGGAAACCAATATCATTTATCTAGCACATCGAAGGTGAGAACTGTGCTGCCAGGGCTCGGTTCATATGAGCAAGTGCTCAATCCGTGTCGAGGGGTTAGAATTGGAGGCGAGCTTAATAATGTAGCCTGAAGGACAAATGGACCTCATTTCCTTCCGTTCTTTGCCTCAAGAGATCTTCTCATACCCCATGATATTAGGGTCTGAGAAGAAATTGCTTATTAAAACTCAAGAGTGAATCTGGTAGAATGTCTGCAACTTTTTCTTGTTTTGCATTTCTGGAAGAATGCAGAGACTTACAGGCCATTGTTTTGCTACTTAACAAATACCAGGGGTGCCCCAAAATGTGTACACACTTTAAGTGATATGAAGAGATGTTGGCTGTCATCAGAAATGTCTGGATGCTGATGGTCACCTCCTCTGAGCACCTCTTATATTTGCAGAAGTGAAACATGACTTGTATCCATCTTATTGAGTATTACAATGTCAACAGTTTTTTCTTTCTTGTCTTACAATGTGTATGCATTTTTTTTGGCACTCTGTGTTGAAAATGTAGATTTATTAACGAGCCAGCAGCTTTGCTAGATGCTGAGAATGTCACAACCAAAGGCAGGGACTAGGTTTTCTGGAGCATACAGCCTTGCAGGGGCACAGAGAAGCCAATGAGCGCAGTGTGGAGGAACGTTAACACAGAGGGGGCTGGGAGCCACAGGAGGTAGACCGGTAGTCTGGAGTTAGTATGTTGGGGTCCAGGAGCCACAGGAGGTAGACCAGAAGTCTGGAGTTAGTACATTGGGGTCCAGGAGCCACAGGAGGTAGGCCAGTAGTCTGGAGTTCAAACCAGGCTCCCAGGAAGGAGTAGAAATTGTCTACACAGGCAGTGGGGAGACTCTGCTGCAGGCCTGGGGCCAGCCCCAGCGAAACTCGGGACAGAAGCAGAGAAGGCATTGGAAAGCCTGAGAGATTAGGGTAGCACCCAAAAGGGGTATCTGGAGAAAGAGGCAGGGAGACACGGAGGCCCTGAGGACCAGAGCCGGGAGTTGGACTTGACCCTCAGCTAAGGGAGGAGTCACCAAGTGTTTTCAGCACAGGAATGACATGGCCACACCTGTGTCACCTGCCACGCGTCAGTGGCTTATAAAAAAATCGAGGGAGACTCCAAAAGAACCAGAATGATCTTTGGAGGGCGGGACCCTTGTAGCTCGGGCTTTCCCTGCCAGGTGAGTGTTCTGAGAACCCGTCAGCATCAGTGTACCAGCTAGCATTGTTGTGAGAGGCTGTGTTCAGCTTCTGTGAATTTTGGGGGGAGATTTGCCATGTCATGATTAGTGATTCACGGGCACGCCTGTCCTCACGGCACTGAGCGTTCAGCAATTTTTGACCGAAAATGAAAGCCCTACTCTACCTATTCCCCTGATCACACCCCAAGAGACTTTTTGTTTCCCTGGAGGAGAAAAGCCCTCAAAGGGAAACGTTTTGTCGATGTGGAGGAGGCGAAACCAAAACAGAAGCACTAAAAGGCATCAAAAGGACGAGTTCCAAAACTGTTTTGAGCAGTGGAAAAAGCGCCTCCATAGGTGTGTTGCATCCAACAGAGAGGACTTTGAAGGTGACCGAAGTTTAAACGTGTAAGGATAAATACACATTTTTTTACTAAATAGATGGGTTTTTTGGGTCCCCCGCCTTGCGTATTCTGCATGAAAATGCCAGTCACACCCCAGGTGCATCTTATCTTAGCTTGTCCAAATGACTTACTTTATATTTTGCCCTTTGTCTTGTCTTGGTTTGTAACTTAAATTCAATTTTTAAAGTTTTAGCATCACTAAGGTGCATCACTAAAGTCGTGTCACATCACCCATTTGCTTGCTAGGACTGCCATCACAAAGTCCCACAGTCTGGGCACCTCAAACAGCAGAGGTTTATTTTCTCACGTCCTGGGGACCAGGAGTCTGAGGGCAAAGTGTTGACAAAGTTGGCTCCTCCCAGAGCCTCTTTCCTTGGTTTGTAAACACCATCTGCCCCTGTCTTCACATGGTCCTCCCTCTGTACCAATATGTGTCCTAATTTCTTCTTCTTTTTAAAATTTTTATGTATTTATTTACCTGTTTTTGAGTTGAAGTCTCATTCTCACTCTGTTGCCCAGGCCGGAGTGCAGTGGCATGATCATGGCCACTGCAGCCTTGAACTGCTGGGTTCAGGTGATCCTTCTGCCTCAGCCTTCCAAGTAGCTGGAACCTCAGGCACGCGCCACCATGCCCGGCTCATTCTTTAATTTTTTTTTTAATTGTAGAGATGAGGTCTTGCCAAGTTGCCCAGGCTGGTCTTGAACCCTTGGACTCAGTCCTCTTGCCTCTGCCTCCCAAAGTGCTGGGATTCTAAGTGCGAGCCATCATGCCTGGCTAATTTCTTCTTCTTGTAAGGACACCCGTCGTATGCGGTTAGGCCCACCCTAATGACCTCATTGTAACTCCATTGCTTCTGTAACGACCCTGCCTCCAAACACAGCCACGTCCTGAGGTACTGGGGGTTAGCATGGCAACACAGGAATGTTGTGGTGGGGGTAGGGGCATTCCCTTCAGGCCCTAACACTCTACTTGAGCAAAACGTTTTTTGCAGCAGACGTTGCTGCGAAAGAATTTGGAGCAAAGGCGCCCACACGCTTTCTCTTGAAACTTTGGGAACTCAACAGTCACATTTAATTAAATCCATTTACTACTAAGTGCCCCTGCCCCTGTACTCCGCTAGAGAAAAGCCCATTGTCACTGGAGCGACGTTATTGAATCACCACAGAGGCCTCCCACGCCTCCCCCAGCCATCAGATCCAAATCTGTTTCCAATGAGGGAAAAAGGAGAACCCTTCTGGGTATGTTTACATCTTATCTTTGAACAAAAATAAATGGGATTGGACATTGCGAAGCAGGCCACGATGTGTCATCGTGAGATGAAGACTTCCTCTGGCCAGGTGCTGCAGGTACCTGTACACAGACTCCGCCCCTCTTCTCCGTGTCCCTGAACCCAATGCAGGGGTGGGGGAATGAGTGAGCAGGGGGAACCTGGTCACCTCTGCTTCAGTACTCGTGTCGATGAGGACGCTGCTGCTTTTAAAGCCTTTGGTGCTTTCTGTCGGGCTCGGTGGCTCAGCCTGTCATCCCGCACCTTTGGGAGGCTGAGGTGAGTGGATCGCCTGAGCCCGCGGGTTCGAGACCCGCCTGGGCAGTGAGACCTCATCTCTACAATAAATCAAAAAAAATCAGCCGGGCATGGTAGCGCGCGCCTGTAATTCCGGCTACTGGGAAGGCTGAGGCGGAAGGATCGCCGGAGCCCAGCGGGTCGAAGCTGCGGTGGCCGGGAGCCGCCACTGCACTCCAGTCTGGGCGACAGAGTGAGACTCCGACTCAAAAAAGAAAAAGCCTTTGGTGCTTTCTGTTGAATGTAAAAATCAACTTTGTCTCCAATGCTTTCCCTTTTTCCGATTTCACGGTTACTTACATCATAGTCTCTTACACAAAAACCACTCTTCAGACAGAAATTCTTCATTCTGACATCTGTCCAAAAATGTTTCCTCTGCGACTTGCAGTCATAACTACTTGTTTTAATACCACCACTTCCTTCTTTCCGCTGTCACGTTCTTGCAGAAAAAGCAAGTGAAAAAAAAACCTTCCTCCTGGGAGGAAACGCAGGATAATTCTCTGTCGAGTGATCTGCTACATTGATGTAGGCAGTGGAAAACAAACACAGACATGTGCTATGATCGGGAAACTCCAGTTTGCTCTATTTCTAAACTGTGAGAAACCAACTCACCCATCCACAATCGAAGGATGGACACGGAGACGCTGGGTGCGGCAGAAGCGAGACTTTAATGGCGGTCTGGCAAGGTTGGGTGTCTGGTAGGCAGACATACCCGGAGCAGTTACAGCAAGCAACTTATTCCCTAGTGGGCAAGTCCTGCCCCATTTCCTCATTGGCTGATTACTATGGGGTGTACCATCTTCCCGGACATCACCGAAGTTTTATTATTCCCTTATAAGGCATTCATTATCCCCTTCCCTCTTTTCCTGCCGGCAGAAAAGGCCCACCCAATGTCCTGAGAAGGGAGAAGAACCAGGAAGTAAAAAGAACAAAGGGCTGATGACCAGCTGCCATTTTAAGAAGTCGGGTGCTTCTGGGTTTTGTTTATTCAGGGACATCCCAGGAATGTGTACTTTCTGAGTTTGCCGTATCTGTAAGCTAGTTAAGCAACTCTTGTTAAGCAATCCTTGAAAATGAATCACTTAGGCTATTTTTCTTACATAAACTCCTTGATCTGCTTTCGTAAGAAGGAGTGTCTGAAGCCGAGGTCACAGTCTGTCAACAGGGATGCCCATGCCATGCCTGGCCTACAGATGACAAAAGCTAGGCTGAATGCCCAGTTAGCATAGTGTGTTTTCAGGAACTTGTAGCCCCGCCACAATGAAGGCAAACCAGAAAGACTGAACTTTGATAGCTGGGATGGGGCGGTGGCACAGAAATGCAGGCACTGATAAAGGATGGCACGCAGAGGCGGAGCTTGGCAACTAACTTGTTCTAATGATGAAGAAGCCTCTGAACATGGAGTCTTCACTAAACGTCCAGGGCTGATTTGCTTCTCTAAGATTTTTATTCTCTCTGATATAAGACCAGGGATTATTTGCAATTTAGTGACTGAATAGTCTAAATGACTGGGTCATAGAGTCACTTTACATTCTATGAAACCCCAAGGGGAGTTTTGAGAGAAATCAACAATTTTATTTCAAACATTCTCTGAAAGAGCAAAAAAGCGGCTAGTGCAATTTTGAAAAATAAAGAAAAACAGAGATTCCTCTTCCTCTCCAGAAGCAAGACGTGCTTGAGACTTTTGGGGAAAGGGGGTAGATGCACATGTCCCCGTTCCGCCCAAGAACTAAGACCAAAACCCCTAAAAATTGCATAGAAAGCAAACATAAGAACGCCTTGATTGGCAGACAGAAGAAGGCAGACAGTTTAGAGACCCTGAGATCCAGGGGACGACTCGGTGGTGAGTTCCCTGGGCTTTCTTTTGCCTCGTATATCCCGGACTGGATACCGAAAAGGCCAGCCATCTGCGTGCATGTCACTGCTCCCTCTAGATGAAGGGTCAGGAGGCGATCAGCCTAGCAAGGCAGGAAACTTTCAGGTAACTGCCCTGTTCAAACCAAATGCCACGACATATCTGTGACTGTACCCAGACACCCAGGCGGCTGAGTAGGGACTCGACTTAGCTAATACATGCCAGTTCCCTGCTGGGTGGTGTCAGAGCAGGTGGTAGGGGGCTTTTATTCCCACTGGGGGTAATAGGCCGTCCTGCGTCTGTGATGCCAGTGGGTGTCACGTGGGGAGTCTGTGCTTCCAACCTTATTGTGGGTAGCAAGGCGCACCTCCTCTTCCTTTCAGGGATGGTGTCAGAAGAGTCCCAGCAGAAAGTCAGGACTTTCTCTACCCATCCTCAGGAAAAAGGCCACACCCCCTACAGAGTCAGTGGAGGCTTCTACCAGCCAGCAGAGCCTAATGGGGAGTTTAAACTCCCTCCCGACCAGCAGTCCAGCAGTAATGAGGGAACCCTTCCCACCACGGTCAGTGAGGCCAAGTAGAAACCCTGGACTTCCACCTGCCTGGCAGTAACAAGGTGAGACCCCCTTCACCCACCAGAGTGGTCTCAGATGAAGCCCACTAAAGCACAGACTTCAATGAGATGTAGCGCATGCCTGTAATTCCGGCTCCTCGGAAGGCTGAGGCGGAAGGATCGCCGGAGCCCAGCAGGTCGAGGCTGTGGTGGCCGGGAGCGGCCACTGCACTCCAGTCTGGGCGACGGAGTGAGACTCCAACTCAAAAAAAAGAGATGGATGTCTTATAACATCATTCCCACAAGAGCCAGGTCTCCATAGAAAGTGACTTGGCACATAAGAACCTCGTCTCAAGAAAGGGATTGGCAGTAGCGGGATACTGCCGGGGTGCGGGTGGAGACACATCAGTAAGGGTACCTGGTCTCACATCAAAGTGGGGACCCAAGGGAGGCCCAAACTTTGCCTGTACGATGACCATTTGTATACCTAATCCTGAATTGTACAGATTGTACGGAACGTACAGATTAATGAAAGCGAGCAAACCCCAAACATTATAAACCCAAAGAAATCCACACAAGGACACATCATAGTCAAACTACCAAAAGCAAAAATCTTCCAAACAGCCAGGGAACCATGACACATGACCTTTGGGGAAAAAACAATTGGAATGACAGTGGATTTCTCATCAGAAACCAAGGATGCCAGAAGCAAGTGGCAAAACACTTCAGTATGCTGAAAGAAAACCCTTTCAAGCAGGAATTCTATGTGCAGCAAAATATCCTTTAGGAACGAATGTGAAGTGAAGATGGTCTCAGACGAAGGAAACCGGGAAGGTTGGTCGGCAGCAGACCTACCTGAAGGAACGATAAATGGAAGCCCTCTAAGCAGAAAAGAGATGGGGACATACAGAATCTCACAACACCAGGAAGGAAGGAAAAACGCAGTAAGAGCAAGTGTATGGGTAAAAATAGTAGACTTTCCTCCCATCTCTGAGTTTTCTAATTTATGTTTGATAGCAGAAACAAAACAAAACTTAGGGCATTGTTTAATGTGGCTTTCAATATATGTAAGGCATTGTTTTATTTGTTGTTTTTTGAATCGGGGTCTCACGCCGTCGCACTGGCTGGAGTGCAGTGGCATGATCGTGACGATCACGGCTCACCGCAGCCTCCGCCTCCTGGGCCTGGACGATCCTTCTACCTCAGCATCCCAAGTAGCTGGGATGACAGGTGCACGCCACCACACCGAGCTAATGTTTTGAAAATATTTTTTGTACAGACAAAGTCTCACTATGTGGCCCAGCCTATTTTAAACAATTGTATTAAAAATTGTGGTGAATACAGAGGTACAATGTAAAGTAAGGTGGTTTTTTTTTTTCGAGTCAGTGTCTCACTCTGTCGCCCATGCTGGAATGAAGTGGCATGCTCATGGCCTGCTGGGGTCAGGTGATAATGCTGCTTCAGCCTTCCAAGTAGCTGGAACTACAGGTGTGTACCATCACACCCTGCTAATTTTTTAATTTATTGTAGAGACAAGATCTTGCCATGTTGCCCAGGCTAGTCTCTAACCCGTGGGCTTAGGTAATCCTCTCACCTCTGCCTCCAAAAGTGCTAGGATTACGGGCATGAGCCACCATGCTTGGCCTGGAAAGTAAATTTATTCATCTCGCTTTAACTGAAAGACTGTCAACACCAGTAGACTTTGTTGAGTTATATAGAGATAATGTAATGCCCAGCACAACCACTAAAACAGCAACACAAAGAAACACAGTCAAAAATCAATATAAGTAAATAAAATTGAATTATAAGAAGGGCAAGCAACCCAAAAAGGGCAGAAAAAAGAGAACAAAATGAAAAAAGAAAAGAAAAAACAGAAAAAATAAAGTGACAGGCAGAAAACTTAACATATCAATAAATTAAATGTAAGTGTCCTAAATACACCAATTTTCAAAATAGAGTTTGGCAGAGTGGATTAGAAAACACGACACAACTCTGTGCTGTTCACGAAAACCCCACTTCAAATATAATTATATTCATAGGTTGAAAAAGATAGAAAAGATACACCGTGAAAACATTAATCAAAGGAAGCCAAGAGTGGCGGGTGTAATATCAGATAAATTGGACTTTGGAGCAAAGAAAATTGCCAGAGATAGGAAGAAATATTATGTAGATCAAATAGTCAGTGCACAAAGAAACATAGCCATTCTAAATATGAATAAGCCAAAAATAGTGTGGCAAAACATGAAAGAAAAATAGCATTGCAAGGAGAAACTGACAATTTCCACAATTGTGGTTTGAGACTTTAATACCTCTCTCTTAAAAACTGAAAGAAGTTAGAGAGAAAAACAGCAAACAGAGAAGAACTCACTGAAGTCCTCAACCAACAGGATCTAATGGATGTCTGTGGGACAGTTTGTCCAACAACAGCAGAATACACATTCTTTTCTAGAGACCACAGAACATTTGCCAAGATAGACCATCTCCTGGTCCATAACGTAAACTCAGCAAATTAGAATAGTTAAAATCATGCAGAATGTGTCCTCAGACTATTATAGAATTAAACTAGACATAAACGACAGAAGGATAATTTTCTTTGAACAGATAAATTATCTGTTGGAGACACTTTCTCCGAGTGTTTGAAGAACCACTTGGAACCTAAACAATTCACTTCTTTTTATTTTATTTCATTATTTTATTATTATTTTTTTAATCAATATTTTTTATTATGATATTGTGGGGTACAGTTAAGGGTTAGGTATACAAATATGCTTCATTCAGTCACCCTTGTTGATAACAGGTGTCTCCCCATCCCCAGACAGATATTTACTACCGTTAATCCCATCTCCCTTCCCCCCTCCATAGTTTCCCACCACTGTCAGTCATTTTCATATAGTATTACATTGAATGTTCAAGATCCACTATATGAGTGAGAACATGTGACACTCAGATCTTTGTTTCTGTGAGAGGTCACTCAGTATTATAGACTCTAGTTCCATCCAGGATGCGGCGAAATTCATGATCTTTTTTATGCCTGTGTAGTATTCCATCGTGTATATGTACCACATTTTTAAAATCCTGTCCTCTTTTGATGGACAGCATGGTTGCTTCCAGGTTCTTGCTATTGTGAACAATGCTGCGATAAGCATACATGTGCAGGTATCTTTTTTATAGAGTGATTTAGTTCTTCAGGGTATATTCCCAGTAGGGGGATTGCGGGGTCATATGGAAGTCAATATTTAGAGCTTTTAGAGATCGCCATACTGTTTTCCACAGAGGTTGCACTAGTTTGCACTCCCACCAACAGTGTAGAAGTGTTCCCTTTTTGCCACACCCTCTCTAGCAACAAGAAGAAATTGAGACCCTAAATAGACCAGTAACAATCAGGGAAATTGACTACATAATAAGAAAACTACCTACAAAAAAAAAGCCCTGGACCAGATGGCTTTCCAGCAGAATTCTACAAGACATTTAAGGAGGCGCTTATACCAATCCTACTGAAGGTATTCCAGGCGACTGAGAAAGATGGAACTCTCCCCAAATCATTTTACGAAGCTAACATCACATTGATACCCAAGCCAGGTAAAGACCCAACAAAGAAAGAGAACTACAGGCCAATATCTGTGATGAACATAGATGCTAAAATTCTCAACAAGATCCTAGCAAACCAGATTCAACAACACATCTCAAAAATCATCCATCATGACCAAGTGGGCTTCATCCCTGGGATGCAAGGCTGGTTCAACATTCATAAAACCATAAATGTAATTAAATACATCAACAGATGTCAAAACAAAAACCACATGATTCTATCATTAGATGCAGAAAAAGCTTTTGATAAAATCCAGCATCCCTTCTTGATAAAAACAATTCACTTCTAAATAATCCATAGGTCAAAGAGGGAGGAGTCCCCAGAGAAATTTTAAAAATGCACCAAATTAAATAAGAAAGAAAAATGCATCTTAACAAAATGTGTGGTGCACAGCTAAAATACTTGCTGAGAGGGAAATTTATAGCAGTAAATATTTGCTTACGAACAAAGTAAAATTCTCAAATGAGTAATCTAAGTTCCCACCACAAGAAACTAGAAAAACAGCAAAATAAATCTACAGTGAGCAGAAAGGAAGAAATAACAGAGAGCAGAAATCAGTGAACCCGTGAATAGAAAAACAATAGGGAAAACCAATAAACAGAAAGACTAGTTCTTTGAAAAGACCAGTAATACTGACAAATCTAACGAAGAAACAAAGAAAAGACACAAATATTGGCATCAGAAATGAAACTGAGGATATGATAACAGGTTCTGCAGGCATCAGAAGGGTAATAAATGAATACTATGAATAATTGCACACATAAATTTGACAGCTTAGATGAATGGGCGAATTCCTCAAAAAGTCAGTTGTCAGAGTCTACCCAATATGAAATCAATAATTTGAATATTCATTTGCCGATGAAGACAATTTTGTTCATAATTTAACACTCTCCACAAAGAAGTCTCTAGGCACAGAGAGTTTCACCAACTATTTAAATTTCTTTTTTTTTTTTTAACCAATTCTACATAATATTTTCCAGGAAATGGAAGAAGAGGAAACATTTTCAACTCATTCTATGAAGCCAGTATTATCCCAATACCAAAATCAGACAAAGATAGTATAAAAAAGTAAACTATTGACCAAAGTCATCGTGAAGATGCAAAAATGCTTAATAAAATATTTGCAAATAGAATTCATCAATATACAAGAAGAATTATAGACCATGTCCAAGGTTATGCAAGGCTGGGTCAATATTAAAAAATCAATCAAAGTTATCCACTATATTTACAGGCTAAAGAAGAAAAATCACATAATCATATCAATTGATGAAGGAAAGTATTTGAAAAATTCAATATTCATTTATGATTGAAAAGGAGTAGAGGGGAACGTCCTCTACTTGATAAAAAAAAATTATAGAAAACCTACATCTAAAATCATATGTAACGGCAAAAGTCTGAATGTTTCTCTTCTGCTGTTGGGAACAAGACAAGGATGTCCACTCTCACAGCTGGGTTCTGTGTAGTGCTGGAAGTTCTAGGCACTGCAATAACCAAGAAAAGAAAATGCAAGTCACGTCGAATTTAAAAGAAAGATATAAAACTGCTTCTATTTGCAGATTCCGTGAGGGTCTGTGCAGAAAAAATCACAAGGAAAATACAAAAAACAAGAAATGCAAACTCCTAGAACTAGTGCATGCATTCAGCAAGGCCGCAGGTTATAAGAACAACATACAAACGTGTTTTATGTCTCTATATTTGCAATGAACACATGAAAACCAAAGTTTAAAACGCTATATCACTTTCTCAAAGAAAGTGAAACCCTTGGGTGCAAATCTAAGAAAACATGTGTGGGACTTGTCTGCTAAAACTGCAAGCACTGACTGAAGATTTAAATTAATGGAGGGATAACTTGGGTTCATGGGCTGGAAGACTCAGCAACGGGAAGATATCACTTCTCTCCAAACTGATAGGCAGGCTTCACACCAATCCCTACCAAATGTTAGAATGGTTTTTGTCGATACAGACAAGATTATTCCAAAATCTAAAAGGTGACTCGAATAACTAAAATATTTCTGAGAAAGGAGAGTGAAGGAGAAGCCATCACTGTGCTCAGTTCTAAGACGTACTGTGTGGCTCCCGTAATCAGTACTGTGTGGAGCTGGCAGAGGGAGAGGCTCATAGAGCGCAGAACAAAATAGCGGACTGTGTACAGTTCCACAAGCACAGCACTTGATTTTCCACAGAGTTGTCAAAGTCATTTGAGGAAGGATAGGCTTTTCAACAGATAGTGCTGAAGCAATTGAATATTCACAGACAAAAGAAAAGAAGGAAGGAAGGGAGGGAGGGAGAGAGAGAAGGAGGGAGGAAGGGAAACAAACCTGACATAGAAATAAAGAGCCTCTAATTCTCACATTTTATGCAAAAGTGTATGCAAATGGATTACAGATTGTAAAATATAACATAAAGCTTTTAGGAGAAAACATAGGGAAACGTCTTTGGGATCTATGTCTTGGTAAAGAGTTTTTAGCCATGACATGGGAAACACATCATTCCATTAAAAAAAAATTGTTAACTTGGACTCCACCAAAAGTTAGAGGTTTTGTTCTGCAAATGACCCCGCTAGGAGCATGCAAAGGCAAGCTACAGAGTGGGAGACCATTTTTGCAAAGCACATCTGACAAAGGGTTCATATCCAGAATAATAAAGAACTCTTAGAAATCAACATTAAAAGAAAACAGTCCAGTTAGAAAATGAGCAAAAGGCGGGAAGATATGCATATGGAAATGAGTGCTTGGAAAGATATTCAGTATGATTAGCTTAATCTGCATTAGGGAAATGCAAATGAAGACCAGGTTGGGATATCACTATACATCTATTATACCGGTTTTTTTAAAAAGCGAAAATCCTAAATGCCCGTGAAGAAGTAGAGAAACTGGATGTCTCATACATTGCTGGTGAGAATGTAAAATAATAGAGCCACTCTGGAAAGTAGTTTGGTTGTTTCTTAAAAAACTAAACATTCATTCACCCTACAAGTCAGCCATTGCTCTCCCGATACTTTAACTCCCTCAGATCTTGAAAACCTAGATCTGCACAAAACCCTGTAGATAATTGTTCCTAGCAGATTTATTTGCATTGGCCGAAAAGTGGAAACAAACGCTATGTTCCTCCATGGATGAATGGTTGAGCAAACTGTGATACACCACACATGGGATTCTACCCGGCAATAAAACACACACATCATCGATGCATGCGATACTCAGGTGCGTGTCAGGAGCACGAAACTGAATGAAAAGGTCAGTATCCAAAGGGCACGTACTGCGTGGGTTCATAAACATGGCATTCTTGAATGAACAAAACCCAGAGGCGGAAAACAGATGAGTGGAGGCTAGGGCTTAAGGTTGATGGGTGGGAATGGCAGAGGGTATGGCCAGAGAGCCCAGGGATGATGCCTCACACACTTGCATCTGTGATGCGGTGACACAGAGTTGTACACACACTGTGCTTGCCAACTTCCTTGTCTGGATATGGTTGACTGCAATTATGTCAGATGTCAGTAACCACTGAGAGAAGCTGAGGAAGGGGACGCTGAAGCTCTGCGCTATCTCTGCAGCTTCTTGTGGTCCATAACTTAGTTTTGAAAAGCACCAAAATAACATAAAGCTACGATGTGAGAATGATCCAGACCAATGGATCAATGGCACAGAACAGAGTCCAAAGGTCAAGTCATTAAATATGGACATTTGGCAAATGATAACAGTGGCATTTCAAATCACTGTGGGAAAATATGGATTATTTAATTAAGAAAATTGACAACCCAAAACAAAACAAGCTAGTCACATGTACAAGTTCATAAACGTGTCAAGGTCACACACACACATTCCAGAAGTTTTCAGTAATTAAAATTCTAATTAGAAGTGGCAGCAAATATACATTATTTTGATAATATCTGGGCAGAAGGAGTCTTTCTAAGTGAGATGTGGAATTCAGAAGCCTGAAGGAAAAGGATAACAGACCTGATACTTAGAAATAATGCATTGATACTCTACAAGCTCTCCCATAAGTAAGACAGCACCTATGACAGATTTGGAGGACATATTTGGAAGTAATGGATAACACATGCCTCCTGAGAAAGAGGATGTATAATAGAAAAGTAAACCAAAACAGAAAAAAAATTTAAATGCCAAAGCTCAGTGTTACCAATAATCAAATACAAACGACACACTGAGATGTCACAAGACATTTCTCATAATGGCACAATTTAAAACAATTCTCTACACTTGTGCCCTGAGGCTATGAGGACATGGGCACTCAGAGTTCATGGATAGTGTCCTCTTTGGATGACAATTTTGCAATAGCTGAAAGAATTACATATGGTGACCCTTGGATCCAAGAGTTTACATTCTAGAAATGTACCACATACAATTATTTGGCCAAGAGCGCCAACATGTATGTAAGACGAAGGTGTTGACTGCATTGTTTCTAATTGTCCAACATCAAAACCATTTTAAAGTCTTTCACTCAACAGTTAATTGGTGCATAAAATGTGTTATATCTATGTACCATATTAGAATATTGTATAGACGAGACAAAACTATATGGATGATAAATGCCTGCAAACAGAGGTAGCAGTTCAAGTGAAACCTCAATTTTGGAGAAGAGGATGTGTTTAAGATTTGACTACATGTATGTGTGTGTGTGTGTGTGTGTGTGTGTGAGTGTGTGTGTGTACATGCTTATAGACCATAGCTCAGGAGTTCGAGACCAGCCTGGGGAACATAGCAAGATCTTGTCTCTACAATAAACTCAAAAAATTAGCCAGACGTGGTAGCATATGCCTGTAGTTCCAGCTACTTGGGAGACTGAGGAAGGAAGATTTCTTGAGTCCACGAGTTTGAGGCTGTGGTGTGCTGTGATTGGGCCACTGCACTCCAGTCTAGGCTACAGAGTGAGACCCTGATTTAAAAAAACACACACACAATATATATCAATTGGGCCAAGGCAGCAATCTACACACAAGCACAAGCACACTCTTATCTTCCTATTTCATGGTTCTCCTCACGACTCTAGAACCTGCCTGATATATATTTGGTTTAGGAAATGAGCTTGGGAGGCAGGAGTGTAGGGAACAGTGGAGGGGCCTGGTAACTCCTTGGGGAACGAAGGACATTCTCAGACAGATGTGGTCATTAGGAGGGTTGCATTCTCAGCTGTTTAGCAAATGACAGTGACCTGTTATCCCTTCCTTGGGGGGCAGGGAGGAAGGAAGAGGCATCAAGTCTCTCCAAGACATCAGAGGCAGGCTGGAGCCTGTTTCTTCTGTTTCACAAAAATGCCCTAGGCTGGGCTCGGTGGCTCAGCCTATAATCCCAGCACTTTGGGAGGCCGAGGTGAGAGGATTGCCTGAGTCTGCGGGTTTGAGTTCAGCCCAGGGAACTTGACGAGACCTCATCTCTACAATAAATCTAAAATTAGCCGGGCATGGTGGCGTGTGCCTGTAGTTCCGGCTACTTGGAAGACTGAGGAGGAAGGATTGCCAGAGCCCAGCAAGTCGACACTGGGGTGGCCGTGAGTGTGCGACTGCACTCCAGCCTGGGTGACGGAGTGAGATTCCGACTCAAAAAAAAAAAAAATGCCCTGCAGAACGGTGGCGTGGAGCGCGCTGGTCCCTTCAGTGACATGACGGCCCAGCCAGGCTCTCCTGAGTCCTGCGCTGTGTCAACCGCAGGCATTTGTGGCAAGCCTTCGAGAGAACCTGAAACACACTCGATCTCGACAGACTCTTGTCCACAAATGTCAGAACTCATGCATCGTTCAAATTATCAATCTTCTTTCCAGATGGTTCTGGGGCTGCCAAGCATGCGATTTCTCTTAGTATTTTATGCCTTTCTCTTACATTAACAAGCTGCAGCACTTTCTTTGTGGAAGTAAACTCTGCAAAAATATCTTTGCAAGCAGATTTGAGTCTTGATAACAATCTGTTGATTAACTCGGTGGCAGAGTGCTGATGGAGTGCGTGAACCTCTGGGAAGACTTCCAGCAGATTCCCATCCAAGTAATTAAACGCGCCCAGCACTTGACAACTGTCAGGGTGACGTTCTGCCATCCTGACGCCGGCCTGGCCTCCCCTGGGAGGGGCGTGTGCACGTGACTCTGTGTTCACATCGCCCTGTCCCGTTTCCAGAGTGGGCTTCCTGAAGCCCAGGGACTTTGCATCTGAGGCTAGGGCTTGGTCTGCTTGTCAACGTCTCCCAGAAGAGCCTTCTCTACTTTGTCCGAAGGTGATGGTGACACCAGGACGGCAGTTCAAGAGGAGGGAGAGGATAGTTGGGAATGAAACGGCCACATGAGATCCTGGTGGTGCTGTTTACAAATTGTGTGACAGAATCTCCGTTCCATCTTCTGTCAAATGGAGCAAACATGTTAAGACTAATTTTTGGTGTCGGGCACTGTGGCTCATGCCTGTAATTCTAGCACTTTGAGAGGCGGAGGCAAAAGGGTTGCCAGAGGCAAGAGGATTGCCTGAACCCAGGGGTTCGAGACCAGCATGGGCAACTTGGTGAGACCTTGTCTCTACAATAAATCAAAAAATTAGCTGGGTGTGGTGGCGCGTGCCTGGGGTTCCAGCTCCTTGGAAGGCTGAGGTGGAAGGATCACCTGAGCCCAGCAGGTCGTGGCTGCAGTGTCCATGAGCGTACCACCGCACTCTAACGTGGGCAACAGAGTGAGACTCTAACTCAAAAAAAAAAAAAGATTAACTCTTGGGAGTTTTGTGTTAGTATAGAAGCACTGCTATGTGGGACTTAGAAGTCCTTAATACATACTCGCTAAATCATTTTGTGAAACAGCTTGACTTGTACAGAGTCAGTAATTCTCCTAACATCCAAGCAGTGTGAAGGGCAGAGGTGCTTGCCCCCTCTTGAAGGATAGGAGCTCCAAGCATCAGCCAGGGCTTTCCAGAGCATACCAGCCCTTGGTGCCTTGGGGCGGGGGTAGGGGGATCAGAGAGGTGACAGGACTAAGTGTATGGGTGAAGCGAGAGGGTGGAGTGAGACACTGGGACCTGCTGAAACCTTGAGGGACAGTGAGGGGGAGCCCGTGGGGCAGCCAAAGAGGCCTTGAATGCTCTTGCTACGAGCACGACTGAGAGCTGCTTACCATCATGGTAAATCCATCACAGGAGCGGTCACACTGGTGGGATTCATCACTGGGCAGTGGAAAAGAAACAGGGGTTCCAGAGACTCCATGTCTTCAAGTTCTGACAGTTCTCCCTGTGTGGGTCTGCGGTCTAGTTTGCTCTGTCTTGTGAATCCCAGAATCTTTGAAAGATATTTGAAAGATATGTTTGTGTCACTTCTGTTGGTAACTTCTAACATGGGACCGCATGCCTCTTCCAGAGGACAGCTCTTCACAAATTGAGAGATGAGCCATGTGCCGCCGTGCCTTCCTCTGCACCCATCTTCTCTCGTTGTGCCCCCCAGTCTGTGCACCCCCTACAGTGACACAGGCATTAGATTCACGCACCAGTTGTCTTGCTTGACATACACCCCGGCATTCCTTTACAAAGTGCTTCCTGTCCTCAGCCACCATGCTCTGGTGTGGTCTTAACCTTCAAAGTTGAACGTGTGTCTGTCCCTGGCCCCTAGCCCCAGGTCCGGGCAGTCTGAAAAACACAAGCAAAGGGCCATAGCAGTTTGCATGGGCAATCGCCCCATCCCACCCTCCACTCACGCCTTGGGGTTTGTTTGGCCTTTGAAACATCACTGGATTTCTGCTGCGGATTGGTGACCACTGGACCCTGAGCTTACGCTCTCCTATGTCTAGGCTTTCCTCTTCCCTCTGCTTGGTTGTGGGTTTGGGCATCACTGTCATGTCCTTGGATGAGACCTGGGATGCTACAGATGGGTTATCCCAGGGAGGGAGCGCTGGGGACGCACAGGGAGGAAATGTTTTTACTTTTTACCATCTGTCCTGTTTCCTCCTCCATGCCCAGTAATAATGAGCATCTATGGTGATGTTTCGCTTCTCTTACATGTGTGTGGGCACACACAAACTTTCCTCGCTTGGAGTTTAAGAGTCATTGGCAAAGCAAAGGTAACATCGCCAGGGAAGTCAGCTACTAGGTGAGGATGATGGAGTCTCACAGTAGAGCCACCTGGAAGCTTCAACCCTCAGGGTGTGGTCCACGTGGGAAACCTCAGAGGGGAGTGGGATCCTGGGGATGCCGTCATGTGAAGGCGCAAAGTCAAGGATGGCTGCTCCAAGTCAACCCATCAAAAATATGATGGAAAAACAGTAGGAGTTCAAAGCCACCACGTCAAGGACGTTACACTAGCATTTGCCATTTGAGTTGCTGAGAAACCCAGCCGGGGAGGCAACGTATGCAGAAATTCTGCTTGAAGTTTACTTGGGACTTGGGATGAGACAGTGGCTCCCGTACCAGCAAGCCTGTCCCCTGAGAAAAGCTTGGTCCCCAGGACCCAGGACAAAGCACCTATTATTTCTAACTTGAGCGCGACAGGTTTAACAAGTGCTTCAACATTCATCTTACATACATTTAAATTCGGCGTTGATGTTGGAACAGTTCACCGATGCCTCTTCTCACCATTAGGCTGTCTCCTTCATGTTGACTGCCTCCTGGAAGTTCCTGCTGCCTCGAGGGTGAGCCTGAGCTGTGCTATCTGGACATCCAGTCTACACGGAACATCTCTAGGATTTGGTATATGGTAATATTTTATAACACGTAATGTATAAAATATATCAGGAATTGGACAGTGTGACCCATGGGCCCACATCATATTTTGTAAGCAATCTTTTATTGCGACACAGCTACACTCGTTCGTTTACACATCGCCCATGGTTGTTTTCTCTACAACAGCAGTGGTGAGAAGTTGCAACATAGACCCTGAGTCCTGCAAGACCAAAATATATTTACCATCTCTCCCTTTAAGATTAAGTTTGCCCAATCCTGTTATATGGAATATAACATAGGACATACAAATATATATCGCACATGCATGTGTTTATAAGTCATAATGACATACAAACTAATATCAGAATCTCAATAATATACTAAATAGAACATGATATGCAATAATGATCATGTATAACATATGATTATAATTCATGTATAATCTCTAGTTGTCTAAAAGTTTGGGGATAAGGTATTTGGTGGCTTGTACCGTTGAACCATTAGAGCATTTCTCTAGGAGGTTTGTCAGGTTGGAACATCTGAAAATGGTCCTGTGGGTTTGCCTAGAGTATACAGAAACCATTCTACAAAAATAATAATTGCTACAGCAATTAACACATTTCTGTTTGAACCATGTTCTGTTTTCTAAGAAAATGGTTAGCAGATGGAGTGACTTCCAAGGCTGGTCTGCCTCAGGGACCATGGCTCCAATTGGGGTTGAGTGGTTGGTTCTTGAAGTCACTCAGAGAGCACGCACATTGGCATGAAACCAGTAGATCTGAATTTTGTGGCTCACTGGGAGAAAGGGCGTTGGGGTCTAGAGTGCTCAAAAGCAAAGTTGGGGGCATGTGCTATAAAAACCCAAATGTGTTCAACATATGTATGAAGGCTTTTCACTATGTGCGTCTCTGGCCCATTCCATTGGCTGTGCTTTGCTCTTTGACCATGTCTTCACTGCCTGTTCCAGGGTAGAGCCATTCCGTGGTATCAGGCAGGCTTTAGCCCACAAGATGGCGTACGAAATCAGACCACTCATCCACGGAGAGCCCCGGGGTGTCCCACGCCTTTTTGCTGTCCTCTGATTGCAACAGACAGGTGTGCTTTGGATGCTTTGAAGTAAGAACAAAGCCATTTCATCCACCCTACGCAGCTGAAGGCGGGCTTTGGTGAACAGGCCTTAATGAAGAGCACGTCAGCTTCTGGCAGAATCGCACACCTCCTTCTGTTTGTTGACAAGAGACATTGCGTAGTGTTCCTGGAGCCAAGCAGTTCCCATCCATTGCACATACATATTCCCGGAGTGCACGGGAGTTCGGTTATACAGGCATCTGTCACTTCACAGAGGGTTGGCTACAAAACTGGGTGCTCCTTGTTTATTTGGAAATGTCAACAACAGTGTTTCATCTGAATAAGACAACACACTTTTTAGGATGCCTCTGCTAAATTCAGACATACTATTAAGTGTTGCGAACGTGGAAGTAGGAGTGGCCAGCAGTTCACACGGCCCCTCCTGCCTCAGATTGGCACCCTGGCCCTGGCAGTGTTTCTTGCAGCCCCTGGTCACTCACCTCCCCACCTCCATGGCATCCCTCCCTCTTCTCCGTCCTTTCCTCTATTTTTTTTTTTGAGCCAGAGTCTCACTCTGTCACCCAGGCTGGAGTGCAGTGGCATGCTCATGGCCACCGTAGCCTCGACCCGCCAGGCTCAGGCAATCCTTCTGCCTCAGCCTTCCAAGTAGCTGGAACCACGGCATGCGCCACCATACCCAGCTGAATTTTTTGATTTATTGTAGAGACAAGGTCTTGCCATGTTGCTCAGGCTGGTCTCGAACCCCTGAACTCAGGTAATCCTCTCATCTCCACCTCCCAGAGAGCTGGGATTACAGGCATGAGCCACCGTGCCCAGCCCCCTCTTTCCCTCTTATAGCCTGCTTATTTTAGGGCTTTGGATCACAAAGCGTTATGCACTGGTGACATGGGGATTGGCCTATTAATGGGGCCCAAGCATTAGGGAGCTTTAACGGAGAGAGACCTCTCTAAGTAGCTCAGCTTTCCCTGACAGAGCACCAACCTGCAGAAGAGCCGCGTTCACCCAGCCTGCGTGCGTCCCAGACAGTGCTTGTGCAACGCCTCTCTGGGGATTTCTGCAGCTGAGCCTAAGCATGTGGCCCACACAAGATGGGTCCCATGACCCGGCACACTCTCCTCACCCTGGGCGAGCCTCTGAGCTCACAGGTGTGAGTGCTGGGTCTGCATTTTAATGCGTCCTCATCTGCTACAGATGGCAACAGGATCCCGGTCTTGCTGCCGCTTGGGTCCTCCAGCGTCCACCTGAGGAGGAAGAGGCGGGATCCTGGGTTGAAGAGGTACTTGTGGCAGACTGCAGGAGGAATGGGTATTGTCTCATTACTGGGGAAAGGGCTCTAATTACCAGCTTCCCTTCTCTCTGTTGCTAATTAACGTGCCCCTCAGGCAGCATCGCGCTTGTGGGAAGAGCTTGGCATCTGCCCTGCCAGGCCCTGCCTCACGCTGCCGTGTGAGCTGCTGTGATGGGGGCGTTGCCCACAGGTTGACTCGGGCCTGCCTCATCCCTTGTGATGGGTGAGGCCTGGGGGTGTCGGAGTTGGCCGGGTCTGGCTGCTCCGCTGTTACTACTGTCACCCCTAGGGCAGTGTGTCCCCTGTGTCATCTGCGGAAGGTCTCCAGCACATTTGATGTGGCAGGCAGGAAGGGAGGGCCTCCCTCCCGGGGCTTCCCCAGGACAGCAGCTGTGGGCCACGGAGGGTTCAGTCACGGCCTGGTCACCACGGTTGGCTTCCGAGGCCCGTGTGTGCTGTTTGTGGATGGGAGAATCTGGAAATGGCTCCTTTCCACAGATGCCACGAGTTCAGCTGCGTGGACTGGACTGACTCTGGGGCAGAGAACTCACTTCTGGCCCCCTAAACCTGGGGCACAACTGCGTTTTTGCTGAGATGAGAGGACCGATGGACGGACAGTCCCAGACCCGCTGAGAAGGATCCTCTGGGTTCATCCAGACCTCGGGCCTGTGCCTGGCATCCTGGATGGAGTCCCGCTGAGCAGGACTCACGTCCCCTCTCAAGGAGCCAAGGTTTGGGCCCTGCACCTGTGACCACCTGACTCAGGGGCAGTCCCTGCATGGGTCTGAGGAGGTGACATGAAGGGAAGACAAAGACCTGCTCCCTCCACACCTCTGCGGTCCTGGGACGGCAAGCTTCCAACAGGTAGACGAAGACACTAAATCAGTGAATTGCCGATGTCTCACTGTCGCACCACGTATGAATTCATTTAGTCCTCGGAGGAACCCCAGGAGCAGCCTGTTTCCCAGTCTACCACCGAGAAGAGCTGTGAAGAGGTTTTCCCAGGGACACGAGGCAGACAGTGCGGAGGGGGTTTGGGCAGGCCTGCGCGCGGGCCATCTGTGAAGACGGGCGCTCTCACAGGCCAACATCAGCCAAGCCCTGGGGGGGATCATGGGAAGGGAAAGGCCCACCCCTTCCAGGATGGAGAAGGTGGGAAAGAGGGAGACAGGGAGGGAAAGGACGGGGGGCGACGTTTCAGAGAGGACAGCCGTGGCAAGTGGGTGTTTGGGGGGTGCTCCAGTCATCCTCTACTCTCTGCAGTGATCTGGAGGGGAATGAGTGGAGGCACCGGGGGTGGAGGCCACCCCCGCAGAGGGGAGCAGGGAAGCCAGGCTGCCAGGGGGGACGTGGCTGTGGTTTGGAGTCTGACAGGGGCCGTGTGTCGGGGTGTCTCTGTGATGGGTGAGGTGACCCTGGGTGGGAAGGGTGGGGACGGTTCCCAACCCAGGACCCAATGGTGGGATAGGTTCCTGACCTGGACCCACGAGTATAGCAGGTCTCCAGCACCGCAGAGCGGGGCAGGTCTCCCAGCTCGAGGACCAAACAGTGGGGCAGGTTTCTGAGCTCTGGGACCAAATGCCTTGGGAAGGATAAGACCGTGCTCTCTGCAGAGCATGAGCGTGGGAGGACAAAGCACACTGGCCCCAAGTGGAGGCTCTGCTAGAAAGAAGGGGTGGAGATTGATGCCGGAAGAGGCGGTGGTGTTGTCAGGAAGGGAAAATTGATGTTTACAAGGGTGGGGCTGCCGGGCACGGTGGCTCAGCCTGTCATCCCGTGCCTTTGGGAGGCTGAGGTGAGTGGATTGCCTGAGCCCGTGGGTTCGAGACCCAC
>NW_007247892.1:1173168-1198512 GCF_000164805.1 Carlito syrichta | reverse complement strand
AAAAAAAAAAAAAAAAAAATGGTGGGGGTGTAAAACTAGTACAAGAGTGTGGCGATTCCTAAAAGATCTAAAAATCAACCTTCCATATGACCCCGCAATCTCCCTTCTGGGAATATGCCTGAAAGTACTCAAATCACTCTATAAAAAAGATTCCTACACACACATGTTTATTGCAGCATTAGGCACAAGAGCAAAAACATGGAGCCCACCATGCTGCCCGTTTAAAGTGAATTGGATTTTTTAAAACGTGGCACATATACACAATGGACTATCACACAGCCATCAAGTAGGACAAAATTATGAACCTTGCAGCAACTTGAATGGATTTAGAGTCTATCACAGAAACAAAGAACTGAGGACCACATGTTCTCACTCATAAGCGGACCCTGAACATGACTCGTGATACCATAAGAAAGCGATTGGCAGTAACGGAACACTACCAGGGGAAGGGAGCCTCACTTCATCAACAAGCGCACCTGATCTCAAATCAGGTGAAGTAGGGACCAATGTGAGGCCCAAACTTTACCTGTACAATGACCGTTTGTATGTCTAATCCTGAACTGTACCCCACATCCTTAAAATAGAAAAAAAAAGGTAAAAAGAAAAGGGGCCGTTGGTGTTGGGATGAGAGACCGATGGCGGGAAGGTCTCGCCCCACAAAAGTTTCCGTCCTGAGGGATCTTGGTGGCCGGCTTGGGGTCGCGGCCCACCCCTCCACATTCACCCCGGTGTCCAAGCAAGGCTGTTAGCGTGGGGTCTGGATGGCTGGGCCAGTGATAGAACCGTGGTCAGGGCAGTGTCCCGATGACCCTCGGCACCCTGTGCGCAGGCAACAAGTTCCCAGGAAGCATCCCTGATTGGCCTGTGCTTTGGGCGTCATGCATTTCTGATTCCCTGCCACTGCAGGAAAGCAAGGCCTGGTCCAGAGGGAACAGCCGGCCTGCTTTGGCAGGCCTCAGCTCTGTTGTGGCCAGTGCTCTTCCTGGTTATCTGCCTCCGCGCTGGCCAACAGCAAGTCCTCTAGGAACGGTCCTTCCTCCTCTCAGCCCCTGAAGGCCTTGGGTTTTACACCTTCTTGCCCAAAACTCCTCTTTAGCTCCACCCCCAAGTCGGCTGACTTCCCCTTCCACTGAGAAAGGACACCCCCAGGGAAACTCCGGGACCAACACACTGGCCCCCGCCATCTCCTGGTCTGCAGGTCCCTCCATCCGCCTCCCTTCTTCTCCCTCCTGTATCTCCCTCCACCTGATCCCTCCATCCAGGTTTTGGTGCACTAACAGGACCACCCAGAACCCTGTCCCAGGCCAGAACAGCCGTGAGGGTCCGGCCTGGCTGTGGCCTGACCTGTCAGCCTCGTGGCTTCTCTTTTGACTCTGTCCCGGCCGCTCTCCTCTTCCTACACAGGGAAGCCCGTTCTGCGCCTGGGCCTTGGCCCCTAACCGTCCCTTCAGCTCTCTCCCCACCTGGCGCCTCCCTCCCTCCTCAGAGCCCTTGGGGGCCTCCCCAGACCCTCCCAGAAGGGAACCTCCAGCCCTCCAAGGCTTTCTGTCTCCTGATTCTCCTGTCCTGATTGTTCCTCCACACCCACACTCATGACAGAGACCTGTTGCTGCTTATTCCTTGGTCTGTCTCCTGTGCCTGGATCAGTGTCTTGGACCTCACAGATTACCTGGCGGTCAGGTTACCTTCATGCCTTCCTTCCTGTCCGTCGCCTCATCTGCTTTGCCTCTCATTTACTTCACAACTGGTTTTTTTTAGTTTGAAAGAATTGTAGATTCACAAGAAGTTGCAAAAATGCTAGAATGTCTTGTGTTCTTTTCCCCTGGCTTTCTCCCAGAGTACCTTCCATAACAAGGGACAGTCATCAGTGATCAGAAACAGGAAATTACTATGATACTACTCACTAAACTGCAGATATGTTGGAATTTCTTAAGTTGTTACAAGCACTCATTTCTCCATCCCCTTCCTCTTCCCTTTCCCCTTCCCCTCCCCCTTCCCCTTTTTCTTCTTCTTCCAGTTGGAGTCTCACTCTGTTGCCCGGGCTGGAGTGCAGTGGCACACTCACGACCACCGCAGCCTTGCCCTGCTGGACTCAGCTAATCCTTCTGCTTCAGCCTTCCAAGTAGCTGGAACTACAGGCATGCGCCACCACGCCCAGCTAATCTTTTGATTTACTGTAGAGATGATGTCTCACCAAGTTGTCCGGACTGGTCTGGAACCCATGAGCTCAGGCAATCCTGTCACCTCGGCCTCCCAAAGTGCTAGGATTATAAGTGTGAGCCACTGCGCCTGGACCTTATTATTATTATTAATGTTTTCGGTGGATAGTTATTTGAGATTTTTGTCCCATGTCATACAATAAAGGGTCAACTCAGCAGGCCTGGGCTTTTAAAGCCTGCATACTCCAGAGAAAGGACTGCCCCTAGACTAGCTCCTGGGAGAAAACCCCTGAGCCCTCAGAATATCCTGCCTGATAAGGTGTGTGATAACTTATGCTGACAGAGTGATTTATGACGGGACCTTGGACCAGGCAGTATCAGTGTGGTCTCTGGAGGAGCTGGCGGTAAGGCCAGGCACACAGGCCATCCCACAGTGGCTATTATTCTGCCATTTGAGCTTTAGTATTGTTTTTTCTATTTCTGGTAAGAATGCCACTGGGACTGTGATAGAGATCGCTTTGAAGCTGAGGGCCTCTTCAGGTGTATGGGCATTTAAACAATATTAGTTCTTCCAATCCAGGAACATGGGATGTCTTTTCATCTCTCTCTGTCTCCTTTAATTGCCTTTATCAATGTTTTCTAATTTTCATTGTACAAATCTCTCACCTCCAAGGTTAAGATGTTCGTAAGAATTTTATTCTCTTTGTTGCTATTGTGAATGGGATGGTTTTCTTGATTTCTTTTCTGCTTGTTGTTTGTAAATAGAAATATTACTGATTTTGTTGCATGTTGATTTTTTAAAATCCTGAAACTTTACTGAGTTCCTTTATTAGGTGTAACATTGTTGTTGTTGTTGTTGCTCTTGTCGAGTTTTTAGGATTCTGTACGTATCTGATCATGCCATCTGCACAGATACAATTTGACTTCTTCCTTTCAGATTAAGATGACACTTTCCCACCTTTTTTTTGCCTAAGTGCTCTGGGTGCTCTAACTTCCTGTAGGGTGTTTTTGACAAAAGTCAGGGTCTCACTTCAACTAGCCCAGGCTGGAAGGCGGTGGCGTAATCAGGGTTCACCACAGCCTCAACCTTCTGGGCTCAGGTGTTCCTTGCAGAGACAAGGTCTGGCTATGTTGCCTAGCTGGTCTTGAACTCCTGGACTCAAGCAATTCTCTCACTTCAGCCTCCCAAAGTACTGGGATTATAGGCGTGAGTCACCATGCCCGGCCTTCAACATAATGCTATAAAGAAGTGGCAAGAGTGGGCATCCTTGCCTTGTACCAGATCTTGGAGGAAAAGCTTTCAGACCTTTCCCATTGATTATAATATTAGCTGTGAGCTTTTCATATATGACCCTGATTGTGCTGAGGCAAGACTCTTTTGTGCCTATTTTGTTGAAAGTTTTTTTTTTTTTTTTTTTTGAGTCGGAGTGTCACTCTGTCACCCAGACTGGAGTGCAGTGGCCACTCCCGGTCACTGTAGCCTCAACCTGCTGGGCTCTGGCGATCCTTCGGCCTCAGCCTTCCAAGTAGCTGGAACTTCAGGCATGCGCTACCATGCCCGGCTAATTTTTTGATTTATAGTAGAGATGAGGTCTTGCCAAGTTGCCCAGTTGAAATTTTTAATCATGAAATGATGTTAATTTTAGATCAAAAGCTTTTTCTGCATTTACTGAGATGACCATATTTTTTTTTCTTTCATGCTGTTAATGTATCACATTGATTAATTTGTGTTTTTTAATTATCCTTGCCTCCCTGGGATAAATCCCACTTGGTTATGGTATACGAACCTTCTAATGTGCTGTTGAATTTGGTTTGTTTGTATTTTATTAAGTTTTTTTCCATCCATGATCATCAAGGACATTGACCTAGAGTTTTCTTTTCTTGAAGCATCTTTAGCTGGTTTTGATATTAGGACACTGGCTTCGTAAACTGAGTTTGAAAGTGTTCCCTCTTATTTTATTTTTTAAAATCCAGGCTCACTTGAATTGTTGTTCTTTTGAAAGTAATGTTTACTTTATCTCTGATTGCTTTCAAAATTTTTTCTTTGTCTTGTATTTTCAAAATTTTATTAAGATGTATCTGGGTGTGGGTTCTTTGGATTTATCCTAGTTGAAATTCTCTAAACTTTATGTAAGATAAGTGTTTCACCAGGTTTTGGAAGTTTTAAGGCATTGCTCTTTCAAATATTTTTTCACCCTCACATTCTCCTCTCTTTGATCTACCTGTGATGAATGGTAGATCTTTTGCTATTATAGCACGGCTCTCTGAGGCTTGGTTCAATTTTTAATCTGTTTTTTGTTGTTTGGATCAGGCCATTTCTACAGGAATCTTTGCAACTTTGCTAACGTCTCCCAATGTCATCTTCATTCCACTAATAAGCCCATCCAGTTTGAAAATTGCAGTTACTGTGTTCTGTGTTAAAATCTCCACCTGATTCTTCTCTATATCTTGTATTTGCTAAGGTTTTCTATTTCACCATTTGTTTGAAAAGTGTAATTGTTGGTTGGAGCTTTTTAATAATCACTACTTTAAAATACTTACCACACCATTTCAACACCTGTGTTGTCACACTGTTTGTGTCTGTTGATTGTCTTTTCTTATTCAAGGTGATACTTTTGTCATGGCAGGTACCAAAATTGGTACATTTTGCACATTTGAATATTGTGCTGTGTGACTTTGGCTCCTACTTAAGTTTTCTATTTCATCAGGCAATCAACCCATTCAGATTTAGAATGCATATTCTGGCTTACTTCTGTGATTCAGATGTCCAGAAAGTTTCAAGCATTCTCAGCAGTGTTCTGGGCGACTCCGATTGTGTGCTCCCAGAATTCATCGGGAACTGAGCAGAATTCCACACTGCGGTTCAGTTCACAATGTCATGTCACACGGGGGTTTCTTGAGGGTATGCCCAAAACTTTATACCCAGATTAAAAGATGCCCTTCTTCAGCCTCCTCTTTTCTGTGATAACTTTCCCCTCTCACTGTCCACATCTTTGCTGCTACTCACCTCATGCAGGACAGGGACATTTGACAGCATCCCACCCGAGAGTCTCTGTGGCCGCTGCTTCTGGTGGGAAAGCTGAAAGGTGTCACCTCTAGTGTGCACCCTTAGATAGGAAGGGGGTTGCCCCCACAGCTCCCTCCACTGTCTCTGTGGCTGATGCATCAGGTTGTGTGTGGAGATACATCATGTCTTTACTGATGTTCACTTAGTGTAGGGTAAGAGAGGTCAACAGAACTCTCTTCCACCATCTCTACTGCACGTAGTGGTGGAGAGAAGGGACACAGCCATTGCTTGTGTTTGCATGGGATGGGATGGAGGGATGGTTGACAACCCACAGAGTGTCTCCAGTGTGGATGGAGAAAGTGGCTTCTTTCATGCTGTTTCCTTCAAGTAAGGAAGGTATAGTCTCTGTGTGGCTGTCCTCTTTTCAGCCTTTTGCTACAGACAGGTTTTCCTTGTTTTTGTTTTGTATGTTTTTGTTTATTCCCATTAGTGAGTCTGGGTTGCAGGCTGATATATGATCCGGATTAAGAGAGAGAGGAAATCAAAACCCCCAAGGAATTCACCATCAGGTTCTACTTGGAGTTCTAAAGTCCCTGGTCAGTCTCTTTTCTCTTCCTTCAGTCTTCAGATAGTTGCGTCATGCATTTCATCTAGAGTTTTCGGTTATAATTAACAGGAGGAATAGGGTGGAATATGCTTACTCCATCTTGCCTGGAACCGGAAACTCCCCCTTTTACTTTTGTTGATAAAATCTTAATTCACTTTTGACTACTACCTTGAGCCCAAGGATATACCAGTTTTCATTGATGTTTTGCTCTCTTTAGCTCTTACGGTTCTTTACTGTGTGTCATGTAATTCACACATAATTATATACCAACTTATAGTTTTTGCTGATGCATTCATTATTACTCTTATCTCCTCAATTAAATCAAAAGTTGTATGTGGTAATACATGAGATGTCTTCTCAAGCCTTTAGTACTGGCCATAGTTCAGGGTTCAACATGGGGACTTACTGTTTCTAGGCTGAATTAATCTTAACTCTAGAACCAATGTGCTTCTAAGCCCCACTGACCTGAACTGAAACCCTGTCTCTACATAGTACCAGTTGTGGCATCTTAAATATATTACGTAATCTTAAATATATTACGTAATCTCTTTGGTAAAATGGGTTTAGGAATACTTTCATCACAGAAGGTAATGTTGTGAGAATTAGATGTCAAAATATGCCTTCAGTACAACTACAGTGAAACAGATACTCAACTTATTTTCCGTTTTTTTCCTTACTCCCTTTGTTTTGATACCGTATTCCTCACATCATAACAAGAAAATAATAGGAGCTGAAAAACAAAAAGGGAAATTGGGGCAGATTTCAAAGATAGTTTCTTTTCTACCTTTGTTGGGCTGACTTGGGTCCAAAAACTTGCACTTGACTTCACTTGTGCCACAGTGTGAACTCTTTTTCCTCTGCTTCTCCTTAAAGCCCTCACATTATAGAAGTGCCCATGCTTGAGTCTTCAGAAGATTGCACCATGTGGCAGCTGACTCAGATGCACCAGCTAAGGGGACCCTCATCCTCTTTGAGAACACTCTGGCCACCTTTCCCACATGGCTCCACAGCAATGGGCCCAGCTGATTTCGTAAGTTCGAGAGGCTCTTTAAGAAGTAGCTGGATTCTGAAATTGAAGCCGAGAGTGTAAAAAGAAGACCAGAACTATAAACTGTGCAAGCCGTTGACATTAGCTGCCTGGATGTCTGGAGAGGTCCTAGTGCTTCTTCTGGGAGCTTGAACTTGGTAAATGTGGCCCCTTTGCAATCCAGGCAGCCTCTATCCCTGAAGCACACGGTGCTTCCATGCTAGTGAAACCATGTGGGGAAAGGAAGGGGTGCAGGGTCCAAGAGGAACATTGACTGCAGGTCACCAATGAATGTTTGAGGCAGAAGGACATGATTCAGTAAGAGAAAACTTACCAAGGGAGGAAAATCAGTGCAATCAGTTAACAAATGTTGAGTATACCAAGAGAGGAGTCCTTTGGAGGTGACACTAACCTGGAAAGATTTTTTTTTTTTGAGTTGGAGTCTCACTCTGTTGCCCAGGTTGGAGTGCAGTGGCACACATGCTCACAGCCTCCCCAGTGTTGACCTGCTGGGCTCCGGCAATCCTTCTGCCTCAGCCTTCCAAGTAGCTGGAACTACAGGCATGTGTTACCACACCTGGCTAATTTTTTATTTATCGCAGAGATGAGGCCTCACAAAGTTGCCTGGGTTGGTCTTAGACCCGCAGGCTCAGGCAATCTACTCGCCTCAGTTTCCTAAAGTACTGAGATTACAGGCTGAGCCACCAAGCCTGGCTTGGAAAGATTTTTAAGCGGGGAGTGGGGTGGGGGAGTTAGCAGGTAGGATAGGGACTCTTGTTTAAGGAGGATAGCTTCAAACTGTTAAAAGGAAAATCAAAGGGGTGTATTTGCAGAGTAGTGGAGGACACGGTGAGGGTGCAGTTAATCATGGATAAAACCTACAGGTGTAGACTGGTAAGTGAAGCTGGATTGGCAGTCAAGACTGTGGCTGCCTCTTAGAAGGCACTTATGTCTAGTTGTATGATCTGGTCCTTAAAGTTGGTGTTTAGATTTCCAAACAGTTAGTTGCCAATTTTTTTTCATTCGATAGTGTTTCTTTTCCTGGGGAGAAAGTGTTTTTCCTGGGATATGTCTTATGCACATACACACGCACACACAGACACATGCACACACAAACACACACATGCACACACAACAGAAAATGTAAAGCAGAGGCTCTTGCAACTTTTATATCATTATGTTTACAGCCAGCTCACGTGTGTCATAGCCGAGGAGGAAACCATCTGCGACTTCACATCCCCTGGTTCATTCATAACCCCCGGGGAACTCCGATTTGTTATTTCTAGGCCATATATATATATGGTCAGCAGCAACACGGAAGAGGTGCTGTTTTCCCTGCTTAATTTCCCCGGTGTACTTGTCATTGCTGACTCACCAAATGGCAGGGTTCCCATCCGACAAGCAGTCATCACAACAGCTTGTCTGGCCTGGGCTCTGCACCTTGATGGAGGAACCCCTGCACCCCAAGCTGTCCTTGGCACACGCAGGACTGCCACTACTCCTCGGGGCAGACCCATCACACTCCTCGTGCCTGTTCCTTCTGCTTCCGGCACTGCCCCCAAGCAGAAGCAGTGTTTGTTGATGACTTCATGAGCCTGTGATTGCGTGTCCAGCTTATGGCCTGTTTGTGTGTGTTTCCTGCAGTGTTTTCATTAACCTCTAATTTCTACTTACTAGAACGCGTGCTCCAGGAGCCGCACACCCTAAGCCGTCACAACATTGCTGGAAATAAAATGTGTGGTCCCTGGCCTGGGGAAGGCCGTTGCCCCCACATCGCATTATAATCAGCATTTTCCCACCCTGTAGTGCTCAGCGAGCTGGGTGCAGCCCAGACTACTGAGTTAGGGCTCAGTGGCCGGTGTTTGGACAGGCCCCAGTCAGTCCTGTGCTGCCGCTGCCTTGACTCTGAGCCTGGGTAGGGAGCCGAGGAACTCCAGGCACTGTGTGCGCCTGCAGGGGTGGCTGAGCCCTCTGGACTCCTCCCGCCATCCTGGACAGAAATTGGATGCTCTGAGGAGGGCTGGCTTGGGAACACCTTCCTCTTAGCTGATGCCACTTCATGTCTACTTCTTCCTCCCAGGAAGGTTCTTCTGGCTGCTCTCAGCAACACCCTTCCCACCCACCCCCACCCCAGTTGTCACCCCCTGGAGCCTCCAGGCTGCCTGCCCTCTGACCCCTCCATGGAACTCCCGGAGGCTGCCCCTGCCCATTGGTTGAGAACGTTACAGTTCAACTTCAGCTTTCTGTGATTTATCTCAGGGGGTAGCCTTGCCCTGTCCTGGAGAAGTGGGCAGGTCCTGTAAGGTTTCCTCTTACCCAGACTTGACTTGGAAACCAGGATTCCTCTCTGAGATGAGGATGAAGACCTCACGCCCACAGTCGGACGCTGAGAGGAGACCATGGGGTGGAAGGGTGCCATCACCCTCTCTTTACCCCATAACCCATGCCCTGCCAGGGGCTGCATGCGCGGAAAGTTGAACTGGACATGGTGGGACCTTGGTCTTTGCGTCCTCTTGGCCTGGCAGGTGCTTGCAGTGCTGTAGCTAAGTACCTGTGATCTTGTTGAGCTACTTAACTCTCAGGTTATCTTTCCTGTGGGGCCTCGTGGAAGCCTCGGGATTCTCGGACACCCTGCCTGGCATCTCTGTCTTTCCTGAGGCCAGCAGTCCCTGGTGGCCACCACTCACCCAGCCCTGGGTCTCCTGCTGGTCACTTCACATGGCCCGGGATCTTTGGGGTCTGTAACCCCTTCCAGTAGTAGGTTCTTCTGGGCAGGACTGACAGTGGGCCCAGCCAGTATTCTAACTTTGGAGATCCTCCGACCCAGGTCTCTGGGACCACACCCCTTCCCTGGTTGAATGTGGGCATTTCTTCTCAGGCTTGGCTGAAACTTCCTGATTCCAAGTCCACAGTGGCCGCACCACCCATCTGTCCTTTGGTCTAGACTCCTTGGGCAGGAATCGGACTCCACTCCGGCAAGCTCCCATCCACCTAAAGCCTCTCAGCAGGCCAAGCGGGAGAGGCTGGCGCAGCCCTTCCCCAAGGCTCTCTCTCAAATCCTTCCACAACTTCCTCTCTTCTCCAAAGCTCCTCCCTCGCTGAAGGAGAGGAGCTCAGGAATTGCGAAACTGGCTCTGAGCCACCTCTTTCGAAATCTGGATTTGGGCCTGAACCCTACTTTTGTATCTGTGGTGTCTTGGCAGCTTATCTTGTCATAGCAGTTTGAGGTCTGCAGAGTCTTTTCCATGATGACGCCAGAAACTTGACCTGTGGGCAGGTTGTGTTTTCCAAGGAGGACTGGGACATTACGCAACATATGTGTCCTTCTGCAAGGTGGCCGTGACACTCTCCTCGTGGCAAACGGTGTCTATGATTCCTCCCCTGAAACCCAGGCAGGCAAGAGAATCCGAATGACTTCTGGGTCAGGTCATGAAAGGTGGCATGGCTTCCACCTGGTCCTCTTGGTGCTCTGCCTGCCTGTGAGAAGGCCACAGCCTCCATGCCTTGCGGAATCCAGTCCGTGGGGAAGGGGGCGTGTGCCCTTGAGTCTCAGGACCCCAGCTGCCGCGTCAGCCCAGCTTTCCTGTCCTTGTAGCTGAGACCCTAGAAAGGGTCACTGGATCCACCTTCCCCGAGTTCCTCCTGAAGGGCCCACAGAATCTGTGCGCACAGTGAAAACCATTTCCTAAGACACCAAGCTGTGGGATAGTTCATATGGCAATGGAGGTTCAATACACTTACCATGGGTATATCAGTGTCCCCAGCTCTCCCTCCTGAACTCAGATTCCACAGAGGACTGGGCCTAGGCCCATGGGACCCACCTCAAAGTTTCTTGGTTTTGATGATTCCAAACTTTTCCTTGTATTTCCCTGGCCCTAGGGGTAGTAGCTACTGCCTCTGCAATTGCAACATTTGTGGTATCTAAAGTTCTTTTCTTTCTTTCTTTCCTACTTCTGCTACCTAATTAATACCTTTTTATTTATTTATATTAAATTTTCTCTGTATAAATAGCTGCTAGGGTTTCTGTCTCCTGACCCTTCTTTGGTATTAATAGGATCTAAGTACCATTTGTTACGCTGAGTAAAGAAGATTAGGGTTTTTAATTTCATTAATTACAAAAAAAAACTCAAGGCCAGGCTCGGTGGCTCAGCCTGTAATCCCGCGCTTTGGGAGGCCGAGGTGAGTGAATTGCCTGAGGCGGGTTCGAGACCCGCCTGGGCAACTTGGCAAGACCTCATCTCTACAATAAATCAAAAAAGTTAGCCGGGCATGGTAGTGCGCACCTGTGGTTCCAGTTACTTGGGAGGCTGAGGCGGAAGGATCACCGGAGCCCAGCAGGTCGAGACTGCAGTGGCCGGGAGCGAGCCACTGCACTCCAGTCTGGGTGACAGAGTGAAACTCCAACTAAAACAAAAACAAAAACAAAAAAAACCTCAGACATATAGAGAAGTTGTAAGCACAATAAAATAAAATAATGTTTCCCTGAACTACTTTAGAGCACATTGCTGATCTGATGTCCTATGGCACCTGAACACTTCACCATGTATTCCCTACAAACAAGAATATTCTCCTCCATAACCACAAGGCAGCCATCAGAATCAGGAAATGAACACTGAAGGCTGCCAGCCCCCAACCCACAGCCCCAATCATCTTTCACAAATTGTACAAATGGCCTTACAGCAGAAGGATACAGTCTAGGACATGTGTCATGTGAATAGTCTTGGTTATTCTGGGAAGATTCCTCCTTCCTTGTCTTTCTCTGGTTTTCATGCCCTTGACACTTCTGAAGAGTACATGCAGGTTACTCTGTAGAATGTCCTTTGGTTTAGATTTGTCTGTTTTTTAAAACCAATCTGATGCAATTTCTGCATCTCAGGCAAGAATCACACAGAAGTGATGCCATGTTCTCACCTTATACTAGCAGGTGGAATATGATTTTGTTTTGCCCCATGATTTCTAATGTTGGTGCTGATCTCTTGATTAAACTGATGTCTGTTAGACTTCTTCACCATAAGGGTACTGTTTTTTTCTTTGCAATTAATAAGTATTTGGGGGCAAAGTGCTATGGAACTATCCTATTCCTCAAAATTCAATTTATTCACTCACTTAATTCTATTACTATGGACTTGGGGTTTCCTGTTTTATCCAGTAAGTTATAATCTGTTATTGACAGCATTTATTTTGATGACCAAGTTGTTCCAACTTTGATTAACAGGAACCCATTCAAGCTGGCTTCTGTGGCCTTTTGCTAAGCTTTCAGTATCTCTGACCACTTCATTCTTTTCTGACAGCACAAGATAGTCCAGGCTCTTCCTGTTCTTCCTCTGCCCTGGCACAGGAATCAGCCATCCCCTCAGGGAACCCATTTCTCTTTTAGTGGAGAATGGTGTTTAGATACCAAAATTCAGGTTTGAAATGTGCTCATTTCTTTGGAGGGATTGCTTCTTCCAGACTTTTCAGGGGAAAAGTATATATATGTTCATTTGCATTTTCAGATCTTCATGTATGTATCTAACATATACCGACCTACCTACCTCTGTGTTGGACAGCATACATTTGTCCTGATATCTCCATTTCCAATGCAAAACCAAATAGTTTGTTCTGATGTTGTTGTTTTATTTATTAATTCCTTTCTCTGATGATGGGAAACCTGGCATTCATTATCTTTAATACATTTGCTTGATCAAGTCCACTGTATATAATCAGTCTCCATTGCCACATCCATCTCCTGTGCTATGTGGACACTCTTCTCACCCCACAATGATCACCCACCATGCTAGTTTGCCAGAGCTGCCGTTACAAAGTAGTATAGAGTAAGTAACTAAAACAACAGAAAGAAGAGAAAATCATAGTCAGGGTCTTCAGGAATTATTCCTAGACTATTACAGAACTGACCTACCTTAACAATAATAAGGGAGGCAGGACAGTAGATGATCACCACTGGAAATGCTGACTTGAAGAAAAAACCACCATGGCTGTAATCCAAAGATGAGGCAAGTGGACCCCAGAAGCTCTTGCTGCCATTACCACTGCTGTATCTGGTAATTGGATGCTGGAATGCTAATTCTGGTCCCTGCCACAACTGCGATAGCCTCTCAACATTTGTGAACCTACAGATTCTCCACAAGAACTCAGCCCCAGAAATCTCCTGTCCCCATAGTCTGGCTTGTCAGCTGAAAATTGCCAAAGAGCAAGAAGATAGCCTCTACCTGTTTTCACGTCTACATTTTGTTGAGTACATATAATTGGAAGTGTTTGACTTGTGCTCATAATCCTAGCAATGAGGTCATCTAGAAAATTTAGTTTTTAGATTTTTTTCTTTTTAGATTTCGATTATTTTTAGATTCCTTTATAGTATATAAAATCATACTACAGGTGAGAATAGATGTAAGCATGGGTTAACCACAGAGCTTATATCATCCAGGTATGCCACTCTCTACCCCATCCTGTAGCTTTCACTGACCTTTGGGCTATACCCTTACATTTTGGAGAACTTTGTCCATTGGTGCTCCCATAAGTCCAACTCATGTCTTCTTTTTTTGGATGAGCTAACTCTTTAGTAGAATTTCTGTGGTGAATGAAAGATGACTACAATTCCTTGACAGACTTCCTATCAGAGTGGAGTCTATTTCCCCCCTCCTCGAATCTGGACTGTCCCATGACTGTTTTGACCAATCAAATATGGAGGAAGTAATGTTATGCCAAGTCTAGGCTTAGTCTTTAAGAGGACTAGTAGTTTCTGTCTTGTGTTCAGAGAGTCCTGATCTACTGTGTCTGACTAACGTGTTAGTGAGTAAACATGGTGAGTCTGAGAATATATGGTGTAGAGAAGGAGCCCAGATGAGCCATTCCATACCAGGCACCAGACATGTGGGAGAAGCTGTCGTGAGCTCCCTAGGTCAGACCAGCTGCCAGTTGAATATGACCAAGTGATTGACACATGGAGCAGAGGGATTGCCCAGTCTAATCCTGATTTAATTCTTGACCCACAAGTTTCACAAATTGTGAAATATAACTAAATGGTTGTTATTTTAAGCCACTGCATTTTTTTTTTTTATTTTAAAGATGTGGGGTACAATTTAGGGTTAGGTATACAAATGTTCATTATGCAAGTAGCCTTGTTGAAGCTGCCACATTTTTAACTCAAAAATGTTTTAATGTTCTCCATCTCAACTTTAATTTTACACCTTTGCTCCTGTCATTTCCTGGTCTATGTCAACACTGAAGTCTTCTGTTCATGGCTATAAACTCCTCTCCATCTGTTCTTCCTCCTGTTTACTCTCATGGGAAGTTAATATTTGACAAACCTCATCACTTTGAACTCTTGAAGTTTTTATCACCTGACTTCTGGTCAGATTCACTTATTTTCATTTTTATTTTTTAGCAAAAGAAACAAAGCAGGAGGTATTACATTTCCAGACTTTAAACTTTACAATAAGGCTGTAATAATCAAAACAGCCTGGTACTGGTACAAGAACAGGCATACGGACCAATGGAACAGAATAGAGATTCTGGAAGCAAAACCTCAATTTCTCAACCAACTCATTTTTGACAAAGCCTCCTCCTACAACCACTGGGGAGAGGAGAACTTATTCAGTAAATGGTGCTGGGAAAACTGGCTGGCCACATGCAGGAAATTGATACAGAACCCTACTTATCATGACACACAAAAATCAGCTCCAAATGGATCAAAGACCTATATATGAAACCTCAAACTATAAGAATCTTAGGAAACGCAGAGACTCCCTTATGGAAATCGGAGTAGGCAACTGATTTCTGATCAAAACCTCAAAAGCCCATGCCATAAGAGATAAGATTGACAAGTGGGACCTCATCAAACTGATGAGCTTTTGCAAAGCAAAAAAAACCATCGAGAGAGTGGGGAGATAGTCCATAGAATGGGAAAAAATATTTTCCAACTGTAGATTCACTGATTTTCTACCTAGTTCAAGACATACGATCTATCATATCAATACTCTCTATCCAGTTAAGCTTCCATGATCAATCCTTGATCTCAGCCTGCAAATCCACAGCTCAAAATTAGTCTTATTTCTTCACCTCTTCCACTTCCATGCACAGGAAGCTAGACATTACCTGAGTCTGTGTTCTTTGGTTTCCTGCATCAGGTCCCTACAATGACCTTAAAATACAATATAGAACTGACTTGTTAAGTAGGAATAAAGTTGTTATCAGATACTTAAAGGATACAAAGAGAATCTAAGTACCACAGAGGTGGAGGTAGCATATGTAGGAAGCAGCTGCCACCCACAGAGCTGGGGAGACAAAGGAAAGAAGTGAGACTTATTAAAAAAGAATCTTGAAGGAGAAGCCACTTGGGTCTGAGACCTAGACCTGGCCAGCTGGTGTTGATGTTTCTGAATTGGAAGGAGGGGAGCGGGGTGGTGAGACTGGTTTTGGGAATCTTGGGAAAACTTCAATCAGGAAAAACTCCTTATATTGGAACAGATTACACTGTCAGGATGAAAAAGTAGAACACAGTTTTCTTTCTTCTTCAGTCTACAGGTATCACTTTAGTGCCTTCAGTTGATAGAACATAAATGTGGTCTGCTGAGTTCCTGCTCAGTCTCATACACCTGAATATAGAAGGGTGGGTCTGAAGCTGGGAGACAGTAGACTGGATAGAACAGTGGGTTGAAGTTAAGAACTTGTAGTCAAACTTTGGCTTTGAACCCAAGATGAATCCTAAAATTACTTTTACAGTGTTATAATGAATTTAACCCATTTATAATGATTATAACTCTTACATGTGATCTGTTTTTTTCTTATTTTGCATTTTCTATTTAAAATTTTATTTCTTTTTTCATATGTCAAATGGGTAACATTTACTTTTAAAAGTTATTTTCTTCAGTGACTTGTAAATTAGTTAATTATATTTCACTGTGTTACTTATAAATTAAAATAGCAAAGACAGTTACTTATTTGAAATCATATATCTTTTTCAATGTCAAGAATAAAATTGGATAGGATGCCAATTCCCAGCAAAGAACAGAGGTTTCTATTTTAAAGAAGTCATGCTAACATGTCTTAGAAAAAATATGGATCCTAGCCCAGGAATCTAGTCCAGTGCCTGTCTCATCTTGACATCTGGGGAGCCGATGGTCTAGAGGACATTCCCTCCCCTGCTTACCCAGTGTGAAGCCCTGCCCTGCCCTGTCCTCACCAGAGCATCCAGCAAGAACTCCCACTCGGTGGAGAGACTGGTGGAAGCAAGGTAATGTTCACAGTCACAGAGGAAACCATACCAGCCACCCTCATCTTCTGACCTAATTAGAACTGAGCAACTGAAGATCAACTGGCATATAAGAAGAAACCAAAAAACCCCAGGGGGCAGAAGAGGGGGATAAAGGTAAGCAGCAGAAAAACTGTCAGTAGAAGAGAGAAAGGATCAGAAAAAAAATTTTTTAAAATCCCCTTAATTAACAAATGTAGAGATTTAGGAAATATTTTATCTGGATAACACATGCAAGATGTTATGAAAATGTGTCAAAAGACTGAAAGACCACTAATAAAGTAAAACTATGATTTCTGAAAATGTGTAATAGAAGGCCTGGAAAATTAAATAATCTCCCTAGAATAAGAGCAGAAAAGAAGGAAAATGTTAGAGAACACAGAGAGTTTAGAAAAAGTAAACAGAAAATTATGAGAACAAAATTATATACATTTTTTTTAAATGGAAGGGAATGTGCAGGACTGAAGGAGCCGAATCTCTGCAATGGAAGGGCATGTTGATTTTTCAGGCCCGCAAATGAGAAGTCACCCTTTCTGGGACACATGTTCAATAAACTTATGAGCACCAAGGGAGAAAAAGGCATTTTAGAAACTCCCAGAACAAACAAACAAAAAAGCAACAATAACAAAAAGCAAAGGCCCTTTTTAAAGGGATGGAATTCAGATTGACATCAGATTTATTTTAAAAGTAACATATCCAATGTTTGAAGATATAACAGTTTTGTAACCCAGAATTTTATTTCCACTCAAAATTCAAACAAATGTGAGGGGAAAATTCAGATAGTTTTGGACAGCAAGGACTCAGAAATTAAATTTTATATTCCCTCTTTTTTGGAAGAGCAATTTAACAAAACGTAACTCTTACCTAAGAAAACGGAATATTTGACATCCAGGCAAGTAAATTCAAGTGAGAAAAGCAGGGAAGGCAAACCCCAGATGACATCAACTCTGGGTGACCTTGGGCCATGCCACAGCCTATCTGGGTATCATATTCCCTATCAACTAGGTGGTAAAAGGAATCCTATCATGGGAAATATTCTATAATTCTGTGTTTTGCTTTTGTATGTTATGTGACAAGTTGTTACAAACTTAGCAGCTTAAAACAATACACATTTATTATCTCCAAGTGTCTGTGGTTAGGGGTCTGGGCACTTCTCGGCTGAATCCTCTTCTGAGGGTCTCAGCATCAGCCAGGGGTGAGGTCTCATCAGAGGCTCAACTGGGTACCAACTTGCTTCCAGCCAGGCCACCATACAACTTGTTCACACACAGCCTTCCTGTTCTAATTCTCACAGAACAGGTACCATTTTCTTAGCTACGGAAAAGAGGCTACGCACAAGATCTGGAGAATTGGGGAGACAGACAGAAACAGAATTGGTTGCAGTGAGAGCCCAGTGGATTCCACAAGGCAGCCATGATACTCCAGGAAGATGAGGTGATGCTTCTCTAAACCACCAGAGAAGTGCTTCTCTTAATGACCAGGTGGGAGGACACTGGGTTCTTTGCTTTCTTTCCTCTTAGCACTGAGGTCGGAAAGGTACTGTTTCATTGTTTCTGTGAGGTTTTTAATGAGAATGCCTTTCACTCCACCCTACTTGGTAGGTCACTGATTGTCCAGAGTCCTGAGGTGAAGCCCCAGGTATCCACACGACATATGTGAGTTCACCAAACTACTATGAAAAGTACGTGTAACCAAAGAGGAATCAATAATTCATCTATGCATTTTTCTTGGATGTTATAAACAAAGACTGAGGAGAGGCCTTGGGGAAATCAAGCTTTTTTCCATCTAGTTTTTCAGTTTCCTTTAGAAAGAAAAGAAATTATTCAGAAAGTATTGTGAAAATGTCACGTTATTCTTTCTGAAGCATGTCCTGTAGGCGACATCTTGTTCTGACAACGTATTCTGAGTTTAAAGAGTCTGTCACTGTTAGGTGTGTTTTTAACAATCTCTTGGCATGTCTTTAATGAAATAGTTTATAGCATAAGAAACAGTCTATTGTTTAAGCGTGTGGCATTTTCTCCATGCTGTGTGGTTTCTTTTTCTTCTCTTTTTCTCCAATTAGCCTCCTCCCCACTCCCTCCTTTCTTTCTCTTTCCTTCTTCCCCTCCTCCCTCCCTCCCTCCCTCCTCTCTCCTTCTCTACCTTTCGTTTTACCTCACTCCTTCCCTTCCTCCTTTCCTGTCACCCTCCCTCCTCCCCCCTTCCCCTTCTTCTCTCTCTTCCTTCCCTCCTCCATTCTTTTTCAATTCTTTCCCTGTATTTTTTCACTCAAATGACTTCATAAAACACTTTTGTGGCTCCGGCCTGGGCTTTTATCTCACCCAACTATCTGTTGAACATTTTGCCAAATGTCCTCTGGAGCTCACTACATAAACTACAAAAAGAATCCAGTCACATAAAAGAGTGTTGTTTTACTGCAGGCTTCATTATTCTGTTGTTTGGAGTTTCCATTTGTGTAAATTTTTTTTTCATCAAGCCTGCCTGGCTTCAGAGATTCTCGTATCTCTTTTTCTAGTTTGACAGCTGTGGTAAATTTAGCCTTTAATATGTTTATAGGAGGAACTAGACATGCATATTTAAGAATTACAAAATAAAAATAGAAGACAATTCTAGAAGACACAACCATAGCACCCGGGAACAATAAGGTGCAGTATCTTTGCTTGACAAATGCTATCTGTGACTCCTTTGTGGAAAGTGTAGTATAGTTTGGAAACATATGGTGTCATGCTGATGCTTATTGGCAAGCACCACAACTTGTATTATTCTATGCCTTATTGCCATTTCAAGTGGCGTTTTGAAAGATAAAACTTTATGACAGCGTTGGATAATATTCTTCAAGAGACTGCACAATAAACCCACATAATAAAGGCACTCCTGCAGAGCTGACTGCTGTGTGAGAGAGACTGGAAAAGCCCTTGAGGGAATCTAAGCCTTGGATAAGCCCCACCATCAGATGTCATTCTCACAGAACGTAAACACAATTACAGCTGTTGACTTCAAGGGACTGAGTGGACTCACAATTAACAAGCATAGAGTTGGACAGCACAGAGCACAGAGTTGGAAAAAACTGGAAAAAGATCCCCTACCTGGACCTCTATTTTTACTTCAAGCCCTTGTGGGAGTGAGTGAACGTGCAGGGATTATTTGATTGTTAGTACTTGAGGACTCATGAGTATGCTGGGATATGGTCTAATCCTCCCACCAGTTTAAAGGGATGAGTCAACCTTAATGAAAATCTCCACAGCAGGCTCTACTTGCCACAGGCACCTGTTCACCTGTTCTACATGCGCAAAGCAGCTAATAATTAGTGTGTATGAGACTCAAGAAAGCTGCCAGGGTGTGCCGGGGTAATGATGGATGTTGGTGAAGCCCTCAGTCCCTTGTTTCATTACTTTGTCCTTTGAAAAGGAAGAGACTTCCAAGCTGCCTCTCATCGGGAAAGCTGGAGACCCCCACCAAGGAGCCTTTTGACTGACCCTTCCATGGTTATCTTGGGTTTTCACCACCCAGCACAGCAATCCTCTTCTACCCACTTTGGGTGAAGGTCAGACTGTCTGCGATTTCTTGTTTGCCATCAACACTGGGCACAGAATCCCCAAGATCAGTCTCTTGACCTCCTGCATCCCAGACCTCCTCCTCCCATCCCCACGGAGGCAGCAGCCCCATCTTCCTCTAACAGGCAGGGTGAATCACTCTGTCACACACGAACACCTTCGTCATCGGCTGGTCCACAGGCAAAAGCAGCCCAAATCACTCAGGTGGCATTTGCAGGTACAGTGCAGCAGGATCCTTTCTTGGCTCCTTGATGGAAGCATTGCCCAGAGGGAACGAGGATTTCGGATACAGCAGAACTCAGTTCCAGGAGTGGGAGGATTCCTTTCCCTTCCTTTTCTTTCCGTTACATTTTTTTCTTTGATCTCTTTTCCTCTTCTTCCCTCCCTTCTCCTTCCTTCCTTCCTTCCCTCCATCAACCATGTTAAGGTAGAACTTATTTACAGTAAAATGTGCAGATCTTAAATGCACAATTTTATGACTTGACAGATGTATATACCTGTGTAAACACCACCCCAATCAAGATGCAGAACATCACCATGCCCCCTTTTTGGATCCAGGAAGTAAAGAGATCTTCAAGGCACTTCTTGTCCTCCTAAATGGAGCAAGAGGGCACATATACATTTTCGGTCACTCACTTATCCAAAGACTTATTGGGTTCTGCTTTTCTGAAATTTGATTAGTGGAGTGTGTGCTTTCTCTGCCGTTCCAAATCAAATGTTCATAGCTAAAGACCATGTCTTGGAAGCATGTGGACTGATACTAAATTATTTTTAGTTTAATTAACAAAATGCAGAAAGAAATCTGGACCTCAAAACCGTATAAGGCAGAGGCTAAAAAAATGGGCTGGCACCTTCCATGCCTGCCCTATAAGCCTGGATTCTGACCCTGGTGGATGCTGATGTCGTTTCTGTGATGGAGAATCTTCTGTTCAACCCCTTTGTGGCTCTGCTGGCTCTTTTCCTGACCTGCTCTCAAATGTGGGATGAGACTGCATCGTTTTGAAAGACAGAGGAGGGAGTACTGCAGTTTCCTTCTTCAAGGTTGCCTCTCCTTCTTCTACAGCTTGCCACCTGGCTTTTCTCATGGATTTTCCTCCCACCTCAAGTTTCATCTTTCTCCATCCTTTTCAGTCTCTCCCTCCCTTTCACTTCCCAGACAAGGAACTGACCAACTGGGGCCTGGACTGTTGGAGAAGGGCTTGTGCTGAAGGCAGGACCTGGAAGGATGAGGATAGGGGAAGATCCAGACTGGGGAAATGGCAGAGCAGAAAGGCAAAGGCAAAAATCTGAACATCGGGGAGAGACAGCCTGGTAGCACAGGCTTGAGATATCAGGCAGGAAATGTGGTACTTGTTGAGAGACTTTGGGCAAGTTATTCAATATCTCTTGCCATCAATTTTCAAGTCTGTAAAGTGGAGAACAAATAATACTTCTGTGGGCGGATGGGAGGATTATTGCTGACGGATGTGACGTGTGTATGATGTGGGTGGTTCATAATATGAGGTTAAATGTTGGCTATTATTATAATGAGGCACAGGCAGGAGCAAAGTGGAGACCAGTCTGGCAGAGGAAAGAGAAGCATGTAGAATTTGAAGACTCCGGTAGAAGGCAAATTATGGAAACTTATTAACTGATGTAGTTTCTTTTTAAATTAGCCCCTACTTCTTAAAGCTTCTTAAAAACGGAAATGTGAGGAAAGTGTATGGGACCTGTCACTTGCATTTTGAGATCATCAGATAAAAAAGAAGATGCGGAGCTCAATGCGACTACTCTCACTGTGACTAGGTAATGGGTCAGCAGTCTTCACTGTTATGACTAAGGCAGTGTAAGGAAAATGTGCTGAGTGACTCTTGATCCTGGTGTAGTATGGCTTCCTGTGGTCCTGAAAGGGCATTTATTATGGTGGTGTCAGAGAGTGTTAATACTACTGAGAAACTGACCCTAGGGGAGTAGTGATGGGTATGAAAGTAACCTCTCAGGGCAATGAGCTCAACAAACGTTGACTCAGTAAATGCCAAGCTCTCTTACAGGCATTCTGCCCTTATTCTGCTGTCAAGACTTCTGTCTAGAGATACAGATGGAAAATGACTAGTCTGTGACTGAATTCATTCTGATTGTAGTGTCTTGTTTCTTCTGTCATTTGATATAAGCTTTTTCTGTACGAACTCTTTCTTGTATTGGAAATATCTTCCTCAAGTTATCTTTTCCCATTGCAGCAGTTTTACTGATATATAATTGACCTAGAATAGCCCACATATTTTTTGTTAAGTTTTGGCATAGCTATTCTCCATTAAACAATCACCACAATGAATACAATCATCCAAAGAGATTCTCTTCTCCTGTTGCAGTTCCCTCTTCCCACCCCTGACTTGAGTCCTGAGAAAGTGCCACTGGGAGATGGGGACTCCGTTCTTTCACCCAGCCCCCACTTGTAGAGTGGAGCCTCTACCTTGAGCATGGCGTGCTGAGAATACCAGGACCCTAGTCACCCACGCCCCAGATCATAGGTAGTTGCTCAACATCAGGAGAGGCAAGCCAAGAGGTCCTTAGACGTCTGCCCTTCCTCTACCGGGCACTCAGGCCCCTGAGTAGAGGGGTCACTGGGAGAGAAGCTTGCTATTTTTCCCACTCGCAGCTTCTAAGCTCTGGCTCAGAAACTTTGCCTGGGTGGGAGAATCAGGTGATAAAACAGACAGCTCCTAATTCTTTCAAAAGGAGCTCACTTTATTTGCAACAGAGAGTGGAGAAGTTCAAGCCCAAGGGTGCTCTCAAGAAAAGTGAGAATTGTGGTGAAAGACAACTGTAAGAAGTTTAAGATCCATGCTAAGCTGTAGCTCTTCTGGTTTGTGGAGAGAGCGGAGAAGACATCTTGGAAGCACCCTCCTCATGTCAGGACGAATATCAGATAGTGACCTTCAAAGCATGTCCTTCAAAGGAGTCAGAATGCAGGTTAATTTGTAGAGCAATTCATGCCTCCAAAGATTTTTTTAAAAAATTTTTTTATTTTAAAGATATGGGGTCCCATTCAAGATTAGGTATACAAGTGGACATCGTACAGGTAAAGTTTGGGCCTCCATTTGGTCCCCACTTTGCCTGGTTTGAGATCAGGTACCCTTATTGATGTTGTATCCCCCCACCACCACCCTGGCAGCATCCTGCTATCATCAATCCCTTTCATTTAGTATTATGGTCAATGTTCAGGGTCCACTAATGAGCAAAAACATGTGGTACTCTGTTCTTTGTGTCTGTGATAGATCACAGAAAATTGTTAATAACAAACAAATTTACTGGAAATTAGTGGATTTTAACAGCCAGGCATGATTAAGGAAAGAGAGTCCTACCAAAACCACTGTCATCCCAGGATGACTGTTGATATACCCAAAGTTCAACCTTCCTACGGAGCAATATCTGAGGTTTATTAATACCGTGCGTGTGTGTGTTTAGAGGGAGGAAGTGGTGGGATAGACTTCACTGAAATAATATATCAACTGGGCGCGGTGGCTCACACCTATAATCCTAGCACTTTGGGAGGCCAAGATGAGAGTATTGCCTGAGCCCATGAGTTTGAGACCAGCCCGGGCAACTTGGCGAGACCTCATCTCTACAATAAATCAAAAAATCAGCTGGGTATGGTGGTGCATGCCTATAGTTCCAGCTACTTGGAAGGCTGAGGTGGAAGGGTCCCTGAGCCCAGCAGGTAGAGGCTGCAGTGACCAGGAGCATGCCACTGCCCTCCAGCCTGGGTGATAGAGTGACTCCAACTCAAAAAAAAAAAAGAAAAGAAAGACTATATCCAGTCATTAGTCAACAAACAAATGAGCAAATAATAAGAATAAGCCCTGGGAGAGGGTACTCAGAGTTGCTGTAATATATTACCCAAAATATCTTGCTTCCAATAAAAAAAATTGTAAGGCATACAGACATAAGACTGTGTGATCATACACTACAACAAAAACAGAACAAAAATAACCTGTAAGAGTGAGTAGACATTAGGTTTATCAGGAAAAACTTCAAGATAGACATTATAATCATGTTTATGGAACTAAATGAAACCATATAATTAAGAGAGTAAAGGAAGGTGTGATAACATCTTGCATCAAATAGAGAAAACAAACAAAGAGAGAGATATGTAAAAGAACAAAATAAAAATTCTGGAGCTGAAAAGTACATGAACCAAAATAAAAAACTCCCCGGACAGGTTCAACAATAGATTTGAGCTAGCATAAGAAAGAATAAGCAAGCTTGAAGATGAACTGATAAGAATTATGCAAACCAAGTGAACAAAGAATAAAGAAAAATGAAGACAAGGTGGGGCACCCGTTGGTGAGCCGATGTAGGCATAATAGGGCTGCCAGAAGGTGAAAAGAGGTCGAAAGAATAGAACATGCCTTCAAGAAAATAATCCTTGGCAACTTTCCAAACTTATGGAGTAACAATAGCCTACACATCCGGGAAACTCAATTAACACCAATGGGATAAATCCACAGACATAGTAAAAGTGCTGAAAGTCAAAGACAAGGCGAAAATCACTCAAAAGGAAACCCTAGTAAAACTAACATTCTCTTTTTGCTAGAGTAGAAACATGCATTGTAGCAGAATACTATAGTGATTTACTCTTAAGTTTATCATTCCTCTTATTTCATTGCAACAATTAAGGAGAATCAAAAGAAAAAAATCTACAGTCTTGATTTAAGAAGTACATTGGCATCTCATGACCCACACCATATGTACAGGCGATAAGCATACTTATACTTCATATGTACATAGTAAATGGCTAGCTATGCATTATAAATAGTAGGCTTACCTTGAATTCTATAAAAATAATCATTTTGGATGGGCCCGTGCAAACCAGTATACATAAACCTATGTATAAATCACGCCTATGCTTTTTTATGTGTGTGTGTTCTTAAATATAAATGTTGCTTTTTAGCCATCAGGTAAATGATTTAAATGTAAACTACAAAATCTCGATTAAAAGTATAACATCTGCTTTTACTCACCGCGGTATACAGCTTCAAGTATCTTTCTCCTATGTAAAGTCTAGCTAATTTTGTCACATGAGAATTATAGTTGCACATTCCATTTTCTTACATATCAGACATCCCTCCAGGGTCAAAGCTTTCTCTGTTCATCAAAATATTACAAACAAGCCGGGCTCGGTGGCTCAGCCTGTAATCCTGAGCCTTTGGGAGGCTGAGGTGAGTGGATTGCCGGATCCCACGGGTTCGAGACCCACCTGGGCAACTTGGCGAGACCTCATCTCTGTAATAAATCAAAATCAGTCGGGCATGGTAGCACGCACCTGTAGTTCCAGCTCCTTGGAAGGCTGAGGCAGAAGGATCGCCGGAGCCCAGCAGGTCGAGGCTGCGGTGGCCGGGAGCGGCCTCTGCACTCCAGTCTGGGTGAGAGTGGACTCCAACTCAGAAAAAAGAAGAAAAAAATTTAAGGTTGCTCACTAGAAGAATAAAAATAAAATGAAAAACTTTCAAATCAGTTTTAGAAAAGGTAGTTTTTTTGTTTTGTTTTGTTTTGTTTTTAGTCAGTGCCACACTCTGTCACCCAGCCTGAAGTGCAGTGGCACAATCATGGTTTACCACAGCCTCCACCTCCAGGACTCAAGCGATCCTCCAGCGTCAGCCTCCCAAGTAGCCAGAACTATAGGCATTCACCACCACGCCTGGCTAATTTTTTTTATTTTTCATAGAGATGAGGGTTCACTATGTTGCCTAGGCTGGTCTCA